>NC_133970.1:48988827-49271327 GCF_031877795.1 Strix aluco | reverse complement strand
CAAACCCACCCTAACCCTAACCCCTAACCCCCACCCCCTAACCCTCACCCCCTAACCCTCAGCCAACCCTAACCCTAACCCCAACCCCAACCCCTAACCCTCACCCCTAAACCTCACCCCTAACCCCAACCCCTAACCCTCACCCCTAACCCCAACCCCTCACCCCCAACCCCTAATGCTAACCCCAACCCTAACCCCAACCCCCTAACCCCTACCCTAACCCCAACCCCAACCCCTAACCCTCACCCCCTAACCCCTAACGACCCTAACCCTCACCCTAACCCGACACCCTCACCCCTAACCCCCTTACCCTAACCCCCTCACCCCAACCCCAAACCCTAACCCCAACCCCAAACCCTAAACCCCAACCCCAAACCCTAACCCCAACCCCAACGACCCTAACCCCAATGACCCTAACCCAACCCTCACCCCAATCCCTAACCCTAACTCCCTAACCCTCACCCCACCCCCCTAACCCCCTCACCCCTAACCCCCCCCCAAGCCTAACACCCTAACACCCCAACCCTTACCCCTAACCCTAAACCTTACTAACCCCAACCCCCTAACCCCAACCCCCTAACCCCAACCCCCTAACCCCAACCCCCTAACCCCAACCCCCTAACCCCAACCCCCCACCCCCTAAGCCCCTAACCCCGACCCCCAACCCTACCCCTAACACCTAACCCCGACCCCTAACCGCTAAACCCCTCACCCCCAACCCCCTACGCCCCTCACCCTAACGACTAACCCCCCTCACCCCCCTCACCCTAACCCTCACCCTAACCCCCCTCACCCTAACCCTCACCCTAACCCCCCTCACCCTAACCCTCACCCTAACCCCCCTCACCCTAACCCTCACCCTAACCCCCCTCACCCTAACCCTCACCCTAACCCCCCTCACCCTAACCCTCACCCTAACGACTAACCCCCCTCACCCTAACCTGACCCTCACCCTCACCCTTAACCCCTAACCCCAATGGCACCCTAACCCCAATGGCACCCTAACCCCAATGGCACCCTAACCCCAATGGCACCCTAACCCCAACCCCTAAACCCTAATCACCCCACCCCCTCACACCCCACCCCAAACCATAACCCCCTGACCATCCCCTCACCCCCCATCCCCTCACCCCCCATCCCCCAAGCCTAACACCTAACCCTAACCCCAACCCCCTAACCCTAACACAAGCCCTAAGCCCTATCCCCTAAGCCCCAACCCTAAACCCTCACCCCCTATCCCCCAACCCTAACCCTCACCCCCTAACCCTCACCCCCTAACCCCAAACCCCTCACCCCAACCCCCTTACCCCTAACACCCCAACCCTTAAACCTAACCCCAAACCCCTTACCCCTAACACCCTAACCCCCACCCCCCCACCCTAATGACTAACCCTAACCCTAACCCAACCCCAACCCCCCCTACCCTAATGACTAACCCTAACCCAACCCCAACCCCCCCTACCCTAATGACTAACCCTAACCCCCAACCCCTAATGACCCTAACCCCCAACCCGACACTCCAACCCCCAACCCTAACCCCAACCCCTCACCCTCACGCCTAACCCCAACCCCCAACCCCCTAACCCAACTCTAACCCCAACCCTCACCCCCAACCCGTAACCCTCACCCCCAACCGCCTAACCCCAACAACCCCAACCCCCAACGCCACCACCCCAACCCCCTAACCGTAGTCCCCTAACCCTTAACTCTAACCCTAACCTGTCACCCTAACTGTAACCCCTCACCCCCAGTCCTCACCCTAATCCCCCAACCCTCACTGTGAGTGTAACTTGTAACCCTAAACCTAGCCCTAACCCTAACACCCTCACTGTAAACCCTAACCCTAACATGTAGCTGTACAGTGACCCTGGGGGTGTGCAACCAGGAATAGGGTCTGGGTGGAAACTGGGTGGAAATGGGGGGGGGGGGGGGGGGGGGGTGTGTGCAACCAGGAATAGGGTCTGGTAGGGTCCGGGTGGAAACAGTGATCCTGCCCTAGTGTAATTGTGTGGGTGTGGCTAGGAAGTGTGTTTTTATTGGGTAGGGTTGTAGCATGTGTAGTAGTAGTTGGTTGTGTATGGAAAAAAAAAAAAAAAATAAAAGTCTGGTGCAGCAGTAGGACATGGCCAAAATGCCTGGGAGTATTCTGTTTTATTTATTCAATTTAAAATTTATTTTGTTACTCCCAGGCAACAGGCATGTTCTAGTGCTGCTAATTTCCAATTAACTGAATACACAAATAGAAAAAGAGAGAGACAAAAAGTGAGTTAGACACCAAGAGACAGAGTCTCAGAGTCAGACAAGGATTAAGACAGAGGGGGGCAAAGTCAGACAGGTAGAGAGAGAGAGACTAAGTCAGACATCAAAAAACCCACACAGGATCCAACCCCAACAAATACACCTTTATTAAAGCTACATTATAAGATAAGTAAAAGCTCTTTTGTAAAGTTAAAACCAATAGCAAATACATCTTTTTTGAGCCTATGTTGCAAAAAAACCTTTTATTAACTTTGGAAACCTTACAAGCCCTGCAAGTACACCTTCACTAGATCCACATTACAAACCACCTTTTACATAGTTATTGAACCTAAATTACACAAAAACTTATGAACTTCACAAACTGTAAAACCATGAGTGCTTTACCTACCACTATTACATCTCACATCATTTATGGTCATTTCACACATGCCCATTAGGATCATGTCTTTACTAACTAGTCTCATAACTGTTCAGTGACTATGACATATATGAGTCCAGGAACACCATACCCAATGACCTCAAAAAATCACCCTGCCTGCCAAAGACCCCATCCATAGACCACCACATTGGCAATAATCATTGCCTCAGAGTAGCCAGTACCAGGGTGAAAAATACAGTCCCCCAGCTGGGCTGTATTTATTCATTATTATTTTTTCCTAAATACTCAAAATACTCCCCCAGCAACTAAATATACAACATTACATTAAACAGTCATGCACAGGTAGACACATTCTAAACACACCACTCATTCAGCTACCCCACTAACCACCCCATGCTCTCAGCTAACCCATCCTGCTAACAGACCACCACAACACATGGCTATATGGCTCTTTAGGAACATCATTCCCAGGGGCCTCCAAAATCACCCTGCCTGCAAAAAAAACATCCCTAAACCGCTCCGCGTCCAAACACTGGCAACGATCGTTGCCTCACAGAGCGGCCAGGACCGGGGGGGGGGGGAAATCCCCCAGCTGGGGTTTTTATATTTTTTTTTCTAACTACTCAAAATATTCCACCTGCAACAAAAAACCAAAACATTGAACAGTCATGCACAGGCAGACACATTCTAAACACGCTACTCATTCAGCTACCTCACTAACCACCCCTTGCTCTCAGCTAACCCATCCTGCTACCAGACCACAACACAACCTCACCCCATGGCTGCATGGCTCCTCAGGAACACTGTTCCCAGGGGCCTCCAAAAGCTCCCTGCCTGCAAAAAACCCATCCCTAGACTGCTCCGTGTCCAAACATTGGCGATGATAGTCGCCTCGCAGAGCGGCTGGGACCGGGGGAAAAAAAAAATCCCCCAGCTGGGGTTTTTATATTATTTTTTTTTCTAACTACTCAAAATACTCCACCTGCAACAAAAAACCCAAAACATTGAACAGTCATGCACAGGCAGACACATTCTAAACACACCACTCATTCAGCTACCCCACAAACCACCCCCTGCTCTCACCAAACCCACCCAGCTACCTGACCCCCACAACACTTCCTTGCCCCATTGTTGCAGCACTCCTGCAGAAGTGGTTCCTCAAGGCCTCAAAATTCACCCTGCCTGCAAATGCCACAGCCTGAGCCTAACCTCCACCCAAACAGTGGCCACGAACAATGGACAGAGTAGCCAAGACTAGACTACAATAAACCAGGTCACAGAGATAAAGAAATGCCCCTGCTCACCAGTTTCTTTACTGTTTTTAAAAGACATGTTAACTCTCACTACATCCAATATATCCTGAAAAGACATCCTCACATACAAGGATAGACGCCTTCCAAAACTAACACTCATTCCACATCTACTCTATCCAATCATCACTTCCTGGAGTGGCAGAGCACTCCAATTCCATAACCATGCCTGGAACTGCATCATCATGCACCTCAAGCCATCACCACCCCTCCACATGATCCACACCAGATGCCCTCATAGTTGGAAGAAGAGGAATGTGTTTCCCTCAGTGCACCACCCCCAGTCCTTCTTTGCTTCATTTTGTACACTCCAACAAACTTCATGGAAGTATTTGCTTCTGGATTCCCAGTGGCCCTATTATACCTGCAAAAGGCAGAAGAAGGAACTCTGGAGCCTGCTTGCTGATAACTACTGGCTATCCCCAAAACCAACCTATACAACCTCCACCCAAACAGGCCACGCTCACCAGCACATCATCATCTCCTTCTGGGATGATTCCACCCCATACAGAATGGCTACAAACACACAAAACAGCTCCACCTCAGACACACACATCTGCATGCTCACAAACATGACCTAAGGATGCAGGACTACCACACAGGGTAGAGTTAATGCCAGACCAAAAGACACAGCCTGACGGTACACACAATGATGCCAAGGTGATGTGATGCAGATGCCCAGGTGTGGCCTGCCATGGAAGAACGCCAGACCACTGGATGATATATGGGCAGTAACACCCCAGTGAGTAATGGAGACAAAATGCTGTGGAAGACTAAGGACTACAATGACAATGAAGATTCCCTTGGAAGATCTCAGAAGAGAGAGTCACAGAGACTAGACCTGGTGGTTTATTCTGAGATTGAGCTACATCAAAGATCAACCAAATCCATCTACAATGGATCTGAAGTGGATCAGTAACATTGAACTTCAATGGCACAATGCTTAGCAAGACAGAATGGGTGCTGTGCAAAAAACTCAAGGCTGCAAAATGCAATAGATGGTTACTGCGTGCAGAGTAGGATGTGAGTATGCCTGAGGCTCCTCAAGAGTGAAGGCCAAAACAAACATCAACACATCACATAACTAAGGAACACACAAACACATGCTAAACATACTACACAAGTCTACCCACTCATCCCAGAGCTGCTTTGCCAGGGCACATCTCTCTCAACAAGTCTCACTCACCATTTCTAGTTTCTTGCCACAAGGTGCCTGCAAGAACAATATGAAAACTATTGCTGAATTAGAGGCTTCCCTCGTGCTACCTCACAATTCAGTTGAGATCTGCTCAACTCCCACACACAAGAACAGTGGCTCCACAAGGTCACACAATACAGATATAGAGCTATGCAATGCTCTTGCCACTTAAATACCATACAATGTAACACTCATGTCAGACAAAACCAAACCCAAGGCCCAGAGACGCACACCCCCCCCCAGCCCAGAGAGGCACGGCCCCCACCCACCCCCCAGGCCCAGAGAGGCACGGCCCCCACCCACCCCCACCCCCCCCCCAAGGGCCCCAGGCCCACTACCTGCCCCAAAGTTAACAGAACCTGAAGAACCCTCCCACGAACCCTGATGTCCTACCCTCTCTTCTAGCCCCACCCCACCCACTGCTTTGGCCCCTTGACTTATCTTTCAGAGAGCATGGCCCAGAATTCATCCTCATCAGGAGCACATGATCTCACTGGGGTTCCCACTGCATTCACCAGGTTCCTCTTCATCACCTGCAAGACAGAGCACCGCCAGTCACCAACACGCCAACCCTTATCGACCTCTGCAGCAATAACACCCTCCTCAGAAGAGGACACCGCTCCCGCTAACCCTATGTTGAGCTCCCCCTTCTCCCATGGAAGCCACAAGACTGGAGGAATGCAGCCACCATCCTACACGGAAGCAGTCGCCCACTCGACAGCTCCCAGCCTGCCGTTCCTCTTTTCTACCAACTCACCTCAAATCCTCTGCTGTTTGAGAAGAGACCTCACAATGCCTGCAAAAGCAAAGAGAAATGGTCATTTGAATTGCCACACAATCCTCAGCAATTCAGGTCTGATCAGACCGATTAACAACTCTCTCACCTTTCCTCAAACTGGTCACGGCTGTGCAGCATCAGCCCTGTGGGAAGGAGTGCAGCACCTACAAAAAAGCGCCCATGAGGAAAAAGCATGGGGAGAGATGCAGCCCCAATCCTCAGCTTGCTCACGGCACTTCCTCTCCCCTGCTCATTTACCTCGGCCGCTCAGAGATGGATTCTTCCATCTGCTGTGCCGAGGCCTGGTCACCACCTATAGAACTAAAACAGGGCATGATTTTAGCTACAACAATATTATGACACCTCAAGAAACTGCTGTGTCAGCACACTGGTCACCACTCACCTTGCCAAAGTACAAGAGTGCAGGTACCCCACGTTGCACATCGATTCACACCTAGAAAGTAAAACCGGAATAAGCTCATCAGAGCCACCGGTCACACACATCCTCTGACATCTTCCATCACTCTTCAGGAAGCAGCTTCTCACTTTGCACCTAAACAACTCTAATCACATAAGGCAAGCCACCTTGTTGTTAACCAAGACTTTTATGAGACCAAAGGTTTGCCTTCCATTTCCATCTCCCTTCTAACTACCGTTAAAATACCCAAAACCCTAAATATTGAGCCCCACCTACAAGCTAAGACTCATTCAAGGTTCAACCCGCTCTACTACTGCGGAGACTGCCACTCCCAGCAAGTCCACCCTCCGGCACCTGCCAAACACAAGGAGAATAACTCTGTGGCAGCTGTCTACAGCTACTTGCCCAGAGATGAACTGTATGGTCTTTGCCAAAAGCATCTGAGCAGATCAACATATTACTACACAACTACAAGTCTGTGCGCCCCTTGTCTCTTCTATGGCTACACACCTGGGCAGGACAGCTCCAACCGTGGGACAGACCAACACCACACACAGACACCACAAGTGAAGCGACTGAGACACAAGAGGACCGCAAGTGAGAAGAACGATGACCGTAGGGAAGACGCTGCCGGCAGAGAAGCCCTATGGCACTACGATGGTACAGATGCATTGTAGCAGCCCCAAAATGAGAGGCGACCACTGCAGCCCGTGAAACAAAGTTACCATCAAAAGCAGAATGATGGACAAGAGCAGCCAGGCCTTCAAGACCTAAGACATGGGGATGAAGCCCCAGAAGACAAGCATGTGCAGAAATAACTCTCAACAGCAGAGCTTCAGGTGTCACCTAGCTCACCCCTGCAGGAAATGACTGCTCAAGAACATGCTCATTGCAACACGCACCAGATGGTTCCATGCTTCAGGTTATAATTGCAAGACAAGAAGGGCTCGACAGGCGCTATGCCGATGAGGTGATGTACTCGAGACTCTTGGGAGGGCTATTGAGATGCCTGCTGATCATAAAGAGCTACAGAGACATCAAGACCTGATGACAGCATGGTGTAGAGTATAGAATACAGAAGACACAAACTACACAATGACACAGACTGGAACTGCCCTGCCCAGCACACTGTACTCTGGTGCTGGAAAGTAACTCGCTCCCTTTGTGGACATAAAGGGCACTGCTCCTGGACAGTCCTCTCCCCTACGCTAACATGAAAAGGCCTCCCTGCAATTCCCAACCCTGTCCCTTCTGCCCAGACCCTTCCCAGCCCTGAACCATCAACTTAGCTTTCAGAGGGCCGGGGTCCAAAGTCATCTTCCACAACAACCACATGGGCTAACCGGGACATTCCTCTGCATCATCTGCAGGACACCACAAAGAGTGCAACCGGTCAGCATTGTGTTGGCTAACGCCAACCTCTTCCATGACACCCCCCCTCAGAAGCACCGCTCACCTCCTCGTTCCAGAGTCAGATGCTGCAGCCATCATCTCTTGTGGTACCTAAGATACCAAGAGACACAAAATCACTGTTGCACTTCTGACAAGTCACCCACCCCTGCTCCTCCTCGCTACCGCCCCAGCTCACCTCAAAGGCTCATCCAACTCCAAAGGCTGCCTGCACAGCACCTGCAAAACCAAAGAGAAATGCTGCACTTACATGCCATGGGACACTTTGCTCTTAAATGCAGACCTGGCTGGCGACGCCTCACCTTCTCAGACCGCTCGTCGAGCATGCGGCTTCACCCTTCCAAGGCTACAAACGTCACCTGCAAGAACTAAAGTAACACTTGGTGGGATACTGCCCAAAACTACAGCCTGCCCACACCAATAACCCTCTCCCGCTCCTTTACCTTGTGTGCTCACCCACTCCACCTCTGCTGCTCATGGGTTCTCCTGTGGAGTCTTGGGGACCGCCTGTAAGACACAAACAACAAGGGTTGCTTCTAACTTCACCAACAATACGACACCTGAAAAATAACTGCTACTTGAGCACATGGGTCATACCACACCTTGCTCGAGTCACCTCTGGTGCCGGTGTCTTTCTTCACACCTTCAAAACAAAACATGCTTATAGGCTACTCACATAGACACCAGTCTCGTCTTCCCTCCGACACAGCACGTTGACCTACCTTCTTATGGTGCTCTGCTCGCCTCCTCCATAGCCCTTTGGCACACAGGTCACCCCTCTGCATCTGAAAAAAACATATCAACTGAGTCACCTGGATGCCAAGCGATGGCTTAACAGTTCCAGAGGTCTCCTTTAGGTACGCTATCTAGATTGTCATTGCAGCCTGCCATTAAACACAACCTGGTCATCCCCAGCGTCTCTGCATAACGCTACAGAGAAGTCTCTTACACCTGCTGCATATATGGCTACTTGCTCTGAAACGGACTGCACGCCTTTGCCTACAAAGTCTAGGCTTATCACCCTATTACCTATAGATTCTTATTGCTATTCTTTTGTTGACTATCACTGCTGTGCCTCCAGGCAGAGCAGCTCCAACCCAGACATAAACAGGCACAGACCAACACTGCACAAATACGAGACAAATGCTGTGACAGAGACATTAAAACAAGCTCTCCAAGAATGACCCCTCAGCCAGAGAATGGCAACAATGACTCCTTGGCCAGAGACAGTGCCAGATGAGAAGACCGAGGGGGCCGAGAGGAAGGCTGAGAAGAGCCAAACACTGTGGCCCGAGACAAAAACAGATGGGAGCAACTGGGATGACTCATATGCAAAACACCTTACTTCAAGACCTAAGCATGTAAGGATTCAGGGAAGAACTCCCAGAAAAGGTCTTTGCAAAGATGGACCACTCAAGACCAGAGATGTTAACGCAGCCTGGAACAATGCTGCAAAAGCAGACCAACCTGAAACTTCCAAGACCTATCCACGCTTTAGGCTTGTAACACAATAAAAGAAGCACCCAACCGGCATTCTGCTGATGACTACAGGCATTCGAGACCCTAGGGATGGCACCTGAAGCACATGCTGTGCTACTTTGGCACAAAGAGCGACGAGGATGTTGTGACCCAAGGAAGCTCTAGGACACATAAAACAGAAAACACAAACTACACAACAACAGATCCATAGGCTAGAACTGCCCTGCCCAGCACATGGCAGTCTTGTGCAGAAAAGTAACCTGCTCCCTTCCCCTGCCCAAAGGGCACGATTCCTGGACAGTCCTCTCCCCTATGTTAACTTGAAAACCCCTCCCTGCAATTCCCAACCTTGGGCTCCCCCCAGAGCCCTCTCCCAAACACCAGTCCCTCAACTTATCTGAGGGTCTGAAGCCATCTTCAACAACCACCGCATCCGCTAACCCGGATATTCCTACAGATGCCAGGTTCCTCTTCATCAGCTGCACAAAACCAGCACCAGGAGTCAGCATTGTGTCAGCTGATGTGGCCTTCTTCTGCAAAACGCTCCTCCCCAAAAGCATCGTACCTCCTGCTCACCTGTTTTATGTCAGTTTTGGTGTTGGATGCTATGGCCATCATTGCTTGTAGCACCTATGACATAAAAAGACAGAACATTATAGTTGTACTTGTGTGAAAATGCCTGGCCCTCCTCTTGACTATCCAAGCTCACCTCAAATGCTCATCTTATTCCAAAGGCTGCCTACATGGCACCTGTAAGACAATATGTTGCTCTGTGGGCAATTGGGAAAACACTATGAGCCATCCCATATCCTGAAAGACACTGTGTCTTACATGCCTGCTACTTTCTTAAGAAATGCTAAAGCTCTATGTACAGATACATACAAAATGCTGACTCTAACCATTGCTACATCATCTCACCTTTAGTTCTATTTAGACAGATGATATCAACAGCTTACAATGTATCCAGCAATACTAGGGAAAAAACCAAGATCCTATCTTCATTAAAGTCAGAAAAGCCAGGAAAATACAATGCATCTAGAATGAAAAGAAAAACTGTAAATGTACACTATTAAACCATTTTACCCACCCAGTCAATACAAAAGTACTTACCTGAAAACAGACCACTATGTACCAGTGTACTTCATATTATATATGCTGCTGAACCTTGACTGATCCTGAAACTCTTACCTCTGGTACCTCTGTTTATGCAATTATCAAAACACACCTGCCTAAAGAGCTTCAACAGCTCAAATGCTGCCATTGACTCAAGGAACAGCAGAGCACTAATCACAAAGAGGCCCAAGAGCAGAATGACCTTCTTGAGGAGAGGCTGTGGCTCATATACCCCAGGCCCCACCCACCACCCTGACCACAATCACCTGGGAAAGGGGAGGGGTGAACCACCAGAAGGCATAAAAGCAGCCAGAGGAGCAGCAGCAAGTTTTCTCACCAGCCTTGGGTTTACAGCCTGCAAAATGCTGATCAAAGAAAGCAAACTTTACTGGAAACAATATCTGCTCTTTAGCTACATTGATTACATCAGCAACATGACCATGTAGGGAATTAAACCTAGTTTTTCTGGAGTATAGATAGAAAAAAAACCCAGATATCTTACTAAGCTATGTGGGGAACCAATTGGCTAAATGCAATAATGATATCATTATCCAAAATGAGGTGCTTTAGTTTCCTATGAAAAAAACCAAATGCTACAGGGTTATGCTTCTTTTCTAGCAAGACCACGTATGCTACCTAATCTCTAACAAAACCATGATCTAAATAGGATTAAAGAAAAAGCAGAATTAGATCCTATAAGAATCCCTTCTCAGAACTACCACCGGTTGCCATATAAATTATTTACTGTACATTGCCAACAATTCAGAGTGACCTTGAGAGTCTCTCTAACTCCCTTAAGAGTCCCAAAGGACAGATTAGACTAAAAAAACACGGAATTGCATGACATGTATCAGAAACTGTATGAACCAGGCTAACTAACGCCTAAGTTGCTAGAACAAAAATAAATTGCAAAAGATGACAAAAAACACCACAGGAGATTTATCGATAACATATGAGGGTGATCATCTTCTCTGAAAAACTCAAGAAGAAATCTAAGCTGACAACACACATCTTTGGGATACCAGATGCTAAATAAAGACATAAGATGGAAAACAAATAGACGGCTCTGGAGCACAAAGACGGCTTTGGAAAAGGTTCTGGCAAAATGAGAGGCATCGTCACAGGGATTAGAGAGACCAAAGAAGTCTCGGGGATGCAATGAATTCAAAAGGGAATCGAACAAAGTAGAGATGTCCTCAGGGGGCCAGGGACTGAATGGAGGTGCACCAAATGGATGGGAGGACAGAAAGACCGACCGGGGTAACAGATACAAATGCAGGAAAGGTTCCAAATGGAAAAAAGGAGCTCAAAGAGCTCGGCAATGGGAGCGGAGGAGTCCTGAGCAGGCCTCAGAGACCAAAGAAGCCTCAGAGATAACAATGAGGAACTGCAAAGGGGATTTCAACAAAGTACAGATGTCATCAGGGGGCTGGGGGATGAATGAAGGCATGCAGAACAGTTAAAAGAGAGCTCTGAAGAGCACAAAAGAATAAAAGTGAAAGGGAGCTAAAGTGCTACTAGAGTGCCGTGGGGTACATGAAAGGACGTGGAAGACTGTTATAGAGAGTAATTAGGAAGGGGCAGGATAAGAAAAGAGGACTCAGAGACACAGCGAGGGCATCTCTGCAAACTACAGATGACCGAGAGAACAACCAGAGTCACGCTTGACAGCGGGGAGAATGATAAAGGAGCGCTGTGTAGCAAAGAAAAAAAGGGGGGCTCTGACAGAACAAGAGAGATAGAAAAGGAGATGGAGTGTTATAAGGTGCTGTGGAGATCGAGGAAGGTCAGGGCTGACATTGTCACTGTGAGGAGAGGGGTGTTGAGGGGGGCCGATGGATAAAAGAAGGCTTAGAGATGACAAGGAGGAATGCAGGTGATCATCTGAGCACAGTACCGATGGTCCCGGGTGGCCAGGAACTGAACGCTGGAATCCCAGATAGCATAGAGGAACAAAGGAGTGTTCTGTGGCTCAAAGATGGCCCCACCTAAAGCGCTACAAGATGGAACTGGACCACAAGGAAGGTCTTGGGAGGCATCGTGGCCGGGAGAAGAACTGTCCTGAGGCAGCCAGGGAGTCAGAAAAGGATTGGGGACATGACAAATCCTGAGTTGATCCGAACCAAGTAAATGTGTCATTGGAGGGCCAGGGAATGAATAGAGGCATGGCTAGAGGGAAGAGAGGACAGAATGACTGGGCTGGGTCACAGATATGGACTCGGGAAGTCCTCTGAGGGAACGAGAAGGGTCTGAGGGCCACTACAAAGCTAAAAGCCTGCTAAGGGCAACCTCAAAGACATTGATAAGCATCATGATGCCATTAGCGGGTCCCAACTGGGCCAAAGACACCAGAGAAGGCTCAAGGACATGAGGAGGAAGTCTGGAGGGGATTTGAGCAGACTACAGATGTCTTCGGGAGGCCGGGGACTGTGGTAATTGAGGCACAGACTCTCCATGAAGTGCAAAAGGAAAGACCCTTTATTATTACAATAGTACATACTTATGCTCTCGCCAAAGCTCTTACTTCATAATTAGCAAATCAGCAATTAGACAGCTATCTACCTTTTCTCCTATCAGCATAAGACCGCTCTAACAGGTGCTGTGCAGACCAATCACCTTCTCATTCATGCACTGTGCACATGGCGGTAACTTCTCACAGTTCAGTACTTTCCCACAGCTCAGTGTTGCAGCTGTCCGTTGTTTTTCCCTGCCACCTTGGCACAACTCGGCAGTTTCTTATCTTTCTCCCAAGGCCTGTTTCTCATCAAAGCCCTGCTGCTTCTCAGGGGCTGCGCAGAGCTGACAGGCCGATGTCTCTCCCACAGAGACTGTCCTGGTTTTGGCCAGGATAGAGTTAACTTTCCTTGGGCTGAGAGGGAGCCCAGCTGAAGGGCTGGGTCCTGATCAATCCTTGGAGCATTCCATGCCATGTGACGTCAAAGCTCAGCATATAGGCAGGCGCGTGCTCTCTCACAGCCGTCGTTTGTTTTGGTTTCGGTTTCTGGATCGGCTGGGTGGAGTTTCTCTGGTGCGGTCGGATCGCTGCTGGGGACGGGCTCTGTACCGGTCGCCGTTCGGTGAGCCACTACTGCATTTTATGCCTTTTGGACTACTATCATTACTGTTGGTTTTGCTAGTAAATTTTTTTTGTTATTTAACCTACAAATTTCTTCTTTTTTGTCCCTCCCCTATTTCATTTTGGGGGGGGTGGTGGGGAGTAAACAACTGGCCACGTGGCGATTTGCTACTGGTTGAGTTCAAACCACAACACCCTGGGACTGAAAGGGCTCCGGAGAGGGAACTTTGGCCCCACTTTGGATTCTGAACTCTGGATATCAGTTCTCACCTGTAACTGAGCTATTAACACATGAAAGGGCTAAACCCTGTTATTGTGGTGGGTCTTGGGTGGCTGTGGGAAGAGCCACTGTTAAAGAGGAATGCTGTGCTATGGAAATAAAATGCCTTTGGAGAGTTCAACCTCCACTTTGCATTCCCACAAGGACTTTCTGTGACTTTTCTCCAGCCACCTTTGTTGTAGAATTTTGAGCTCGTCTTGGTTTGAGAGTCTTGTTCAGTTTGACCATGGGCAAATGCTTGCAAACAGAGTCTTATGAGTTTTCTGGGAAGGTCTCAAAAAGCAAATCCAGGAGGGATTTTGCTTTTTTCATTGATGGGGGATGGGGAATTTTTCAAAGGCACTGTATAATTTCTGTTATATCTGCTTCATGATACAAGGAAATGATCCCCTGCTTTGCAACTTATTTACTTATAGCAATTTATAATGATTTCTGTATATTCCTTAATAATCCTATGCAGAAGATTGGTGCGGGAGATAAACGCATGCAAATCATCACACAGTGATTAAGCAATGCCCCTTAAGCTCTATTCTGATTGGATGAGAACTGCCACATTGACATTGTACAAACTTCTTCTCGGCCCAGGCCATCACTCTGAAGCTGTTTACCTTCCTGGGTTCTTCCTCATTCTTCCAGGGTCAGTCCCTCGTCACATCCTCGCTCATACACAGGATTGCTCACACGTCCATTTTCTTGCAGGGACTCCTTCTGAGTCCCCACAATCCTGCTTGCCCTGACTGTTCTGTGGAAACTTCCCAAGGGCTACTGTGTTCATCAAAACTGAAGGGAAGCTGCTACAAGTATACTTGAAATTGCTAATGTACAGGGACCTGTAAAATAAGACATTTAATTTTAATGTTAGACATCACTTGTGTTTTACTAGCTTGTATTTTTGCTGTATTTTACTGTAATGTATATAATTTCATTTATACTTTCTCCTAACTACCCTCTCTAGTCGTTACCTGTAGGGAGTGGCGTTTGGAAGATCTCGCGATGTACGGAAGGAATAGCTGTAGCCCTCCCTTGTTACGAGGTAAGGTGATGGATAGGCTTGTAATGTTAAGGGCACACCCACGAAGGAGGTACTTGGTGAATGTATATAGGTAAGATACACAGTTTAATAAACGGACATTTTGTATCCATCATATTGGTGTTTGTACTGATGTCCCCGTGAAGGTCTTAACCTCCTGCAGCATTAGTCTGCGATCTGAGCGCCACTGATATGTGGATTGGCAGGTTTAATGAGGCAGGCTAATTGTGGTGTTGCAGTATTAGTCTCTGCAACCTGAGCGCCACTGACACGTGGAGAGGCAGGTTCAAAGAGGCAGAGCTAACTGCAACAAATGGTGACCCCGACGTGATTTACGACATGATTCCGGGAAGAGATAAGCTGTGGCAGTCGGCGGTGCACAGCAGGAGGTGAGGAGCTCTACGCAGGACGGGAGACTCCACGGCGCGCCATAGATGTCACAGTTAAGGTACTGAAACAAAATAAGACTTCTATGAAGTCGAGAACATTAAAAGCAATGCTACAAAGATTGATAAGGCTCGGCGTTTTAGCAGAGCCGATAGACGGTATGAAGCCAGAGCTCTGGCCACAAATAGAGGCGGAGTTAGCAGAACAAGCGAAATTAGGAAAGCCGGAGCATTTAATGGCTTGGGGGCAGGCAAATGCGATGATGAAAGCTACCCCGGAGGAGCACTCAGCGAGCTCCGACGATGGGGCGGACCCCCGGAGGAGCACTCAGCGAGCTCCGACGATGGGGAGGGGGAAACCGAGGTGCGTAGGGGAGAATTAGCAGAAAAATGGAAGGCGGACATGCAGCGTTGGGGGGCGGAGATGTGGGAGGCATTGGCCTGTCAACCTTGCACAGCCCGTGAGAAAGTGCTAGGCTTTGATGAAAAACAGGCCTTGCAAGAAAGATAAGAGGCTGTTGAGTTATGCCAAGGTGGCAGGGAAAAACAACAGACAGCTGCAACACTGAACTGTGGAAAAGTACTGAACCGCGAGAAGATGCTACCGCGAGAACAGCGCGTGATCAAGAGGGTGATTGGCCTGCAAGCGCAGAGTTGACGGCGGCGGCCCTGGGCCTTCCCAAGCCCCCCCCTCCAACGCCAGAAGCGGCAGTTTTTACAGAAGGTGCTGACGTTGGAATGCGACGTCCCTTGTCTGCCAAGACCACATAATCAATAAGCAATGGCTTTATATATTCTTAACAGTGTTTTGATGTTTGCAGCGTTTATCATTTTATGTTGTGTGAGTAATAAGTGTAAGAGACCTCCTTGTGTGATTGTTTTGCGTGCATGAGACGCAGCCCAGCGGCAGCTGCGGAGTGTGGAGTTCTCTGACAGAGCACCTTAGTGCCCGCCTGCTGGGTCACTGGTGCTGCCTGTTTGTTCGGGCTCAGTGTTTTAAGTGTCACAGGTGAAATATCTCCTCTAGCAGGAGGCAGTAATTCTGTGTTCATTGTTGTCTTGAATTTAGGTGCATACTCTGTGGGGAGAGTGCACCTTTGTACCATCTAGCTGAGAAGGGTATTGTCATAAAAATTATCTACAACCTTACAGGGGTTGTTCGTTTTACCAGAGGTCAAACTTACTCAGCTTCTTTATTTTACTACAGCTGGGGTGACTCAGGATTTGGACCATCACGTACCCCTCAAATATTTTGAGCTCAGACAGGGAGACAAAGTCGACCTCTGATAAAAAGTAACCTCACTAAAGCCGAAGAATCTGCTGAACTGACAGGCATTTTACATACTGGTGCAGATGTGACTGTAATATCTGTGAGCTTCAGTAACTCGAGTGCTTTTCAGGGTTGGTGGTCATGCTGTAACATTTCAAAGCAAAGATCTCATTCATGTAAGGAGCCCAGTAAACTGGGTAGCAACTATTTGTCCATTTATATTAGAAACCCCTTTTACCTTATGGGGTCGTGACTGTATGGCTCAATGGGGAACTCAAATTGGATCAAATTTGTCTTAATTGCCACTGCAGCACAGCCCACCCTGAAACTAACCTGGAAAACAGAATCACCTGTGTGGGTGGGTCAGTGGCCCTTGCCAATGGAACAGTTGTGCCACCTTAATGATTTAATTCATGAACAATTAAGTGCAGGACATCTCGTACCTACCACCAGTCCTTAGAACTCGCTGGTGTTAATTATTTGAAACAAAAGTGGTAAATGGTGACTTTTACATGATCTCCGATGCATTAATGATGCCATGGAGGATATGGGTGCGTTACAGCCAGGAATGCCCTCCACAACAATGATTCCCTGAAACTGGCATCTTGTAATAATTGATCTAAAGGATTGGTATTTACCATTCCCTTGCATCCAGATGATGCACCTAAATTTACCTTTTCTGTTCCCAGTATTAATGTTAGTGAACCTACAAGATGGTACTGTGGGGATTCGGAAGGAGTCCCTGCAAGAAAACGGACGTGTGAGCAATACTGCATATGGGTAAGACTGGCAAAGCCTCAGCTTTGGCAAGGATGTGACGAGGGAATGACCCTGGAAGAATAAGGAAGAACCCAGGAAGTTAAACAACTTTAAGGTGTTGGCCTGGGCAGAGAAGAAGTTTGTACAATGTCGATGTGGCAGTTCTCAGCCAATCAGAAGAGAGCTTAAGAAGCATGTGCAAAGCTAACTGTCCAATCAGAAAGAATTGTACCATGTGATTGTACCTTGTGATTTTCACTTTCAGTATAAAAGGCTGGTCCACCATATTAAAGTTGGCATTGCTTACTCACTGTGTGATCATACGCATGTCTTTATCTCCCATACGGTACCACTGTGTTGTTTTGCCACAAGGCATGAAAAATAGTCCCTCGATGTGTCAGTGGTTTGTTGCAAAGGCTTTGAGCCCTATTAGAATACAGGTCCCCCAGGCTGTTATATATCATTATATGGATGACATCCTCATAGCAGCAGAAACACAGGAGATCATGGAAAAGGCTCTTGCTTTACCCAAAGACTCAGTATCTCAAATGGGGTGACAAATAGCACCTGAAAAGGTACAGAGATCATCACCGTGGCAGTACCTGGAGTGGAGAATTTGTGAACAGACCATTGTCCCACAACAGGTTGAACTTAAAACTGATGTTAAGACTTTAAATGATTTACAGAAACTGTTACGAGCTATAAATTGGATACAGCTGTTGTGGGGCCTAACTAATGATGATCTGCATAGCTTGTTTGATATTTTGCAAGGAGATCCTTCACTGACATCACCCAGAGTACTTACAGAGAAAGCAAAACAAGATCTCCACCGGGTAGCTAATGCCATCTCAGAAAGACAAGCATCGTGATGTGTGCCCGGCCATCCGTATCAACTGATATTGTTTAATCTTTCAGGGCAGCCCTATGCTCTGCTGTTTCAATGGGATGAAACACTTAATGACCCTCTTGTTATTATTGAATGGATTTTTTTTTGTCACACCAAATGCACAAGATGGTCACTACTCGTCCAGAAATGTTTGCCAAACTGATCATGGAAGGTGCCACCAATATTGCGTCACTTCTCGTCGCAGATACCAGATCAACAAGAAGTCCAGGGCAGGGTTCAAGTCCTGGAAAGTGGTAATTGGGAAGGACCATATCCTTTAATAACTCTGTCCTTAATCACACTATGGTTGCCAACCTTTTTAAGAAAAAATGCTAACAGTAATTGTTACTCCTTGATGAAATATATAAGCTTATTAGTCACTAGTAAAAGATGTATCTTAGATAAAATGTAGTTATTAATAAGGATGGAATGCTCTAAGAATGTGTGTATTTAAGTTCCTTGTTTAGCAGTATCACGAAGCAGGACCCCAAGTGTTCAACCTTATTAGAAACTCCCTTGGTTTTCCCCCTTGAGTGGTGGCCAGACTCTGGGTGGAACCCAACAGGAGGATGAAATCAGATGTTTCCGCTCAAAGAAAATTGCCAGTTATTTTGGCCTGCTGAATTAGATAAATGAGGCTGGACCTGCTTGCAGCGACTTTGGATGCCTCACCTACGGATGGACGCATCGCGTAGGATTTCCCGTTTGTGAGGAAGGGTACTCTAAATTCTCACTGCATCCAGGGTTCCCCAGCAATTGTGGATCTGAATGTTAGTACCCCATTAAGTAAGTGTGCTATTCCATATTTTCCTTACTGTTTATTTTTGTAGTATTTAGTCATATCCCTCAAAGTAGTGAAATTAGCCTACTCTTTTAACTAGTAACTGTAACTACTGTATTGTTTCTAGCCTTCTGTAAAACTATTTTGAGTATGCTGCATTTTTTGAAGTTTCCCTAACCCTTAATTCATAAAGTCTTGAAATAAGTGTTGCAGGTGCTGCTGCAAAACAAAGAAAAGAGGATGTGGACTCAGACTAACAAATCTGTACAATGGTTAGAGGCCAAAGCAGTCCAAATGGCACTCCAGCAAGAGGCAGAGAATCCTGTTAATATTGTTACAGACTCTTTATATGTTTATAAACTTGTACACAAAATGGCAACAGTAGGATTTGTGCAGACGGAAGTGTCGACCTTACTTTATGAAGCTCTACAACAGCGCATAGGGCAGGCCTTTATTACACATGTGAATAGTCACCAATCCCTACCAGGTCCGATTGTAGAAGGCAATCATAAGGCTGACCAAGCGGCACGGGGTGTGTGGTCGTTGGACGCCGCAAAGAGTTTACATGCTTTTTTACACCTTGGAGCAAAAGCCTTAGCAAAAACATGTCATATTTCTCTGTCGCAAGCAAAAATCATAGTGGCACTTTGTCCCTACTGTCAAAAAAGCCCCCTGTGGGAGGCAGGTGTCAATCCACGGGGTCTCTCTTCCAATCAGATATGGCAAACTGATGTAACAACATGTGAATTGTTAAAACCAAATAAGTATCTCATAGTAACCATTGACACCTTTAGCTCTACAATATTAGCCACAATGGCTCTTAAGCAAACAGCCAGACACATTATTGTTCATTGGGAGGGCGTTATCGCCTTGTTAGGGAAGCCACAAGAGATCAAAACAGAAAACGGCCCTTGTTTTGTTGCTAGACGCACAAAAGAATGGTGTGCATTGTGGGACATCAAATTAGTACACGGCCTTCCTTATAACAGTCAAGGACAAGCGATAGTGGAATGAGCACATCACCGTGAAGACATCTGTTTTCCTCTGGATACAGGGGCAGAATCTTGCTATGTCTTCATCACAGTCACCTTTGTAAAACCATAATGGTTTGGGTGGCTTGACAACGTGTGGACTTAGATTACTAGTTAGCTTAGTTGGGATTGGCTCATTTGGGGAATTATTAGAATATGGGGTGTGCTTCTCGCTGTCTGTATTGCCTTTACATGTATTAGTGCCGTAGTTCGTAGATTGTTTAAGAAGGTTAATGTTTCGTTCTTAGATCGACATATGGGTCTTGCTCATCACCGCTTGGAACAGCGCAATAATGACAATCAATCAGGAATAATGATGTTATAAAGCATGGGGAGGGGGAAGTGTAGGGAGTGGCGTTCGGAAGATCTCGCGATGTACGGAAGGAATAGCTGTAGCCCTCCCTTGTTACGAGGTAAGGTGATGGACAGGCTTGTAATGTTAAGGGCACACCCACGAAGGAGGTACTTGGTGAATGTATATAGGTAAGATACACAGTTTAATAAACGGACATTTTGTATCCATCATATTGGTGTTTGTACTGATGTCCCCGTGAAGGTCTTAACCTCCTGCAGCATTAGTCTGCGATCTGAGCGCCACTGATATGTGGATTGGCAGGTTTAATGAGGCAGGCTAATTGTGGTGTTGCAGTATTAGTCTCTGCAACCTGAGCGCCACTGACACGTGGAGAGGCAGGTTCAAAGAGGCAGAGCTAACTGCAACAGTTACCCAGTTACCCACTTGTAAGATGTTTTAAAACCTTTAACTCCTTGCCTAGTAAAGATAAGACAGACCTTGGACAGTCTGAAAAACTCCCTGAGTACATCCCTAATAGCAGGAACCTAAAGAAAACAAGGGCCTAAGAAGATGCCAGTGTCGAGATAAGTAACTGAAAGCTGGAACAAACAGGAGCTGAAGGACGGATGAAGTAACTCTATGACCACATGTGGACACTAGAGACCTGAAGTTCACTAACAGACAATGTGAGAAAGGCTGTGGGGACCCCTAAGGAGGGGAGGATACCCTCACTCTATTTTTACTACGCATGCTCAGATGATGTAAATGAATTCTAAGAAGCCATTAGCATAAGACTGCCTTTTCTAAGAAATCTAATGCATATGTATGCTTTTTGTGTATATTAGTCAGAGAGTTTTGTTAGTAAGTGCGGCACTTGTGGTGGAGTGATCCCCAGTGCTGCCCAGCGCTGCCAATAAAGAATCCCTGCTTAACACTTATACTCATTCCTGACTGTTGAGTGAAGCTCTTTGTTTCAAAACAAACCAGTTTTCTGTGGAAACTTACCAAGAATTACTATGTTTGTCAAAAATAAGAGACATGTCCTTGGAAAGCAGATGGGTTCTAACAAATTGAGTCTTTGTAGACTATATATGGACAGCAGAAACTAATAAGCTAGTGCTTTTAGATAAGATAGAGGTGGTAAACCAGCTGGAACCACTCTTGTTATTCAAGAAATTGGCTAAGAGAATCTGCCCATGCTCCGAGGAAAAGTAAAAGGTGAAGACCGTGAGCCTTCCTCCAACAGACCCCCAAAGATGCCCCCCAGGAGGCAATGCACAGGCGCAAAGAGAACATAAACTGCTGACATCAGCCTCTAGAACTAACCCAGCCTCACTTATGCATATGGATATTTCTGCTATGTGATCCAATGAATATTTATATCCACACTCTATAAGTTTTTGGTAAAATGCACTGTGGGTGTGCAAGCTTTGTGGAGAAATCCCCTTGCACCCCGGTGCCAGAGTAAACATACCTGCTTTAGAACTCTCTGAGTTGTAGAGTCTGTTTCCACATATCGAACCCAAAAGAACACAATTCATTCCAGAATCTTAATCATCAAATAAAAGGTTTTTAAAGCAATCACACCACCGTGCAGAACTCAGAATGATTTTCAATTACATGAAGCTGAGTCACCAACTAACTTTGCCCAAATCAAGGCATTGGCAGTGTGGTGCGTTGACCTTGGGTGGATGCCAGTGTGGTGGTGCAATTCCCCCTCCCCTCCCGGGCCACATACCAACCCGGAGAGATAATTACTGCTGATGGCAGTACTTAGAGTGTTAAGAAGCCCCTTTGAGGATCCTGGTTCTACTCTCTTTATCAGTTGTGAACAGGTATAACAGCCCATCACCTGGGAGAACAATAACACAATTGCACACCCATCAAGTTCTTGGCAACTGGCCAGAACACCTCATTGTCCGAGCTGGACTGGAGTGATAAGTATCTGACAGATGTCAATTATCTTGGACCCTGTAAACAGCGGCCCCAAGTGAGACCCTTTGAGCTCTCCTGGATCACAGTGGGCCTGTGACCAGCATCTCCCCTGAGCTAGGACACCTCTCAGGTACCAAAAACCCTTAAGGTGTCGTCTGCTGCCAGAGCTGACGGAAGGCCAGGGCGAAGTCCATCTGCTCGAGTCTCAATTATCGCCCGTTGAGGAATGCCAAGGCATTGGGAGTATTTACTCTAAACTCGAGAGGGAAATTTTCCTTTGAGCTAGCTTCTCCTTTACCCGTTCTTTCTCTGCTTATTGGTGTGTGGGTATGTACTTGTACTGGGTCTGGCTGAGCCAGAATTGGTTTTTCCCCTGTAGCAGCCCTCATGGTGCTGTGTTTTATGTTGGGAGCTGGCAGGGTGTTGATAGCACCCTGGTGGTGTGGCTACTGCTGAGTAGTGCTTACACAGCACCAAGGCTCTTTCTGACATTTCCCCCCCCCCCACACACAGTGGGATGGGGTGGGCAAGATCTTGGGAGGGGACACAACCAGGACAGCTGACCCCAACTGACCAAAGGGATATTCCAGACCATATGATGTCTGCTCAGTATAAAGCTGGGAGAAAGGAGGAAGGGGGTGGGGTCACCCTTGGTCCTCCGAGGCAACCACTACGCATATGGGAGCCCTGCTTCCTGAGAAGGCCCGACATCGCCTGTTAATGGGAAGTAGAGAATAAATATTTTTTCTTTTTTTTTGCTTCTGCGCGTGGACCTTTGCTTCGCTTTGCTTATATTAAAACTGCTTTTGTTTTACCCACAAGGGTTGGCTATCATATTCTTTCCCCTCTTTGCCCTGTTGAGAAAAAAGGGGAAGGGGGGGGAAGTGATAGAGTGACTTGGTGGGTACCTGGCATTTAGCCAAGGTCAAACCACCACAGTACTTCATTCTACTGGATCCAGATACTTTTGTCTGTGTGTGTGTGTTTGTACATTTTGTGTATGCGCATGTATATATGTATAAATTAAGGTACCATTAAGTTAGTGTGACTCTTGACATTTTAGAATCTGTGAATAAGTCGCTTTCCTTTCTTTCAGCATTTCTGAATTATTTTGTAATAATAATAAATTGCTGTTATTAATAAATCTAGATTTCTTACTAAATCATTACTGTGTCAATACTTTCATCCACGACACCATGCTCCAGTGATGGCTGGTGCAGATGGACTGAATTATGTATGGCCACATTGATGCCCCAAGAAGGGTGGAGGAGGACGGCACAGTTTTACCCTGCATTTCCAACCAAATGACATGAAATGGAGAGGGAATGCACTCTTCAAAATAGACTGACGGTTGAAACACCAGCAAACAGTAGTAGTGGTTATTTGGCGGGGTGCTCCTGCTGAGCCATGTTGTTACTGATTGTTACTAATTTGAGTTGATGATTTTTGGTGATTTTGATAAGGAATGATTAGGACTAATCAATTAAATGGAATCTCACAGAAATATTGCTTTTTATAAAAGATAGTAGTGTAATATTTTAAGTAGTCATAGAGATATTGTATTTAGCTTAAAGTAACCATACAACCAGTTACACTGCTGGATGAGGTACCATTGTTAGACTGTTTGGTGAAGATGATTTATAGCCCTGTAGACCAGGTTTTTTAAAAGTTACATTGTGGAAGGGCCTCGAAGCATGTTAAAATTGCAGTGTGAGCCAAAGTCCTTGAGTCAAGGGCATTGGGGGGGGGTCTTTCTTTTAGGTCAGCAGTCTGTGGTGGTTGCAAAAGCAGCCCCCAACTAATTTCAGGACTCAAGTGCGCGTGATCGGAAAGGGGTGGGAATATGAAAATGAGTTATGGGAGTTAACATGTTTATGTATTAGAACTTGATTAATATATATGACTGTACCCTATATTATCAGCACATTACACGAGTTAGGTGTGCGTTGTTGGTGAGAGGACTCCCCTGCACACCCAGCCGTTAATAAAGGAGTGTCTGCTTATCTACATCCCATTGGTGTCGATAAGTTCTTTATCCCATTTTGGTGACAATGGAATTCCATCTATCCAAGGCCTTATGGCCCATCCCTTGGGGTAGGTGGTTGTGGCTGCCCATCCTACTGCAGACATCCCACTTGGCCAAACCCAGTCCTAGATTTTTAGGAGAGGCAGAGCAAGAGCATGCAGTAATTTTGGCACGGTTCTAGGTAAACCCATTGGGACCTAATTCTGAAATTCCCTTCTCATGCAATAGGCCCTTTCCAAGGCAGACGGAAGTGAAGCTCTGTGTGAAGTAAGGGGTCCTCTTACAAACAGAGATTTGCAGCAAGGTGACCCACTGTGTAAATCAGCATATCAACTGCGTGGCTTTCACTTTTCTCAGTTTGGAGGTTTGGTAGCTAGACTCAAGGTTGGGAAATTACATTCTTTCTGCCTTTAATTCTTCCTACTGTTTCTGTTGGATACTTCTTTTGTCACTTCATATCTCAAACTATTGTGTTTTATTGCTGGAAAATGTGTGTTTCATTTCAGAGATTGGGGATTACACACACATGCCATTGAGTGTAATGCAAGGACATTATGTGAATGTAAGGAATGATTATTTTTCTGCTTACCTAGAAAAAATAAAAGTGATTATTAACATCTTAATAACTAGATGGGGAGTAATATTAATATTTTAACTCCATGAGAATCCTGAAATATAGTATGGAAATAATGTGGCTGAGTTATCAAGTATTTAAAATGAGACAGGTGTCAAGACAGGAAACCTATAATTATAATGGAATAAACCCAAATTTATTAAAAAAAAACAAAACACATCCAGCTGTGTGGTTTCTACTATATGACATTTCCACTGAAGCCTATAATTCCTTTTTCTATGTCCCATTCCCCTTGTATGGAGTTTCCCCTTGGGAAACATGGCCCAAGAGCCCTTTCTAGGACAGGACAGGATATTACAGCTTGGTTTGTGCACCAGCATTCTTAATATTTCCTTCCTTTCAGAAGCAAATAGAGTGTACCCTTATCTGAATGCTAATTTCCTAGTTAAAACCCTCCCTTGCTGACAAGGGACTGAAAGAGTTTTACATCACAGATGTAGAGTATCAAATGCAATAATACTCCTGCAATAGTGCATTGAAGCCTCAATTAATTAACCCTTGGGCTAAGTAGGTAGGTACATGGTGGTGGCCACAGGCAGTGGATGGATGAGATTTAAATGGGCATCTCATTTCCTCAGCATGGAATATGCCATTTGGTTCAGAAAGGAGTCATTTTACACACATGCTTCATTTGTGCTCTGCTTTAATTCCACCTGAGATCCAAGCAAGAATGGAAAAAGAGCGTGAGGTGCAAAAGGCTACAGAGCTGGATTTGTTTACATATCTTTCCCTGGGGAGCCCCCCTCCCCCCAGCAGATCCAGGGCTTCTAGTCTTTTCATCAGGCTGTGGGGATCCAAAGCAGTTGTCATATGGAAATGGTTAAACAGAGATTACAGAGAGCTCTTCACTGCAATCCACCCCATTGTCCTGCTTTCAGCTGGAATAAAGTTAACGTTCTTCCTAGTAGCTGGTACAGTGCTGTGTTTTTGATTTAGGATGAGAATAATGTTGATAACACACTGATGTGCACAAGAAACTGGGTCGGGACACAGCCAGGACAGCTGACCCAAACTGGCCAAAGGGATATTCCAGACCCTATGACATCATGCTGAACAATAAAATTGGGGGGAGTTGGCTGGGGGGTGGAAGCTTGCTGCTCGGGGCCTGGCTGGGCATCGGTCAGCAGGTGGTGAGCAATTGTATTGTGCATCACTTGTTTTGTATATTCTATTATTATTATTATTATTATTATTTTCCCTTCCTTTTCTGTCCTATTAATCTGTCTTTATCTCAACCCACAAGTTTTACCTTTTTTCTAATTCTTTCTCCCATCCCACTGGGGGTGCAGTGAGCGAGTGGCTGTGTGGTGATTAATTGCCAGCTGAGGTTAAACCATGACACCCATTTAGAGCCTGAAAAGTAAGGGGTAGGGAGAGGAGGCTGAGAAAAGGGGCTGCAGCTTAACCTGGCAGCTGTTGGGATCCAGCAGGGACTCAGTGGCAGTGGGTCAATTTGCAGAGGCCATGATGTTGTGGGTGTCCCGTGACACCACGATGACATCTGTCATCAATGTCCCATATGGGAGCATGTTCACATATGATGTAAATCATGTTTCATGGGTGGTGTAAATCTCTGACACTCCTCTGGCTAGCTCTTACATACATAACATGAAAGTTTCCCTACCGAGAAAGGGGATGCGATTCTGTCACTTATCAAGGGTAACAGACTAATGCTGTAAAAATAAAAAGATCCCCCAATAATTTCTTTGAGTCACTTAAAGGCTTTTGATCAGGCTGTGCTTTGCTTCTCTTTTGTGCTTGCTTTCCATGACCCTCCTAATACAGGGATCTGCTGACAGGAACCTGTGCCAAAATTTTAAGCAAATGTTATAGAATATTTATGGATAATGAATTTTGAATTTATTATAGCTATTGCACAGGAAATCTGATATCTCAGCACTGTGCTCCTTTGATCAACGATATGCAAACACGTGCCCTATGTAACTAATTAAACTAGGTAGAATTTAAAATATTGGATACTTGCAACAAACTTCACTTGAACAAGACTGGGAATTGTTCACAGAAATTATTCAGTGAATGGTTGAGAATAACGAACCTATTTTAAAAAAAATAATCAAGATTTCTTCCTTACCAGCCACTGAGAACAGAAATTAAGAATGTGTTGTATTATTCATTACAGTTATATTATGTGCCTGGCTCTGCTAAAACAGTTGCATAGAATGTAGTGCTACTTATCCAAATGTATATAAAGAAAGTTTGAGAGAGGGTCCTATTTTTAAGGAGATCCAAGCTGCAGTGTGCTTGTATGAAATGCTTCACATTGGTGTGTGCTTGCTCCCACGGTACCTAGCACTGCTGCAAAGATAAAGACAGACTGACCCGCCCAACAGTGGCAAACACTGGGGGTGTGTGTGGGAGTTCCTGCAATGGAGACAGGCTGAGCGTGCAGTGTTTGCCTGTACAAAATAGGAAGACCTCACACACACCCTTTTCCCCTCCATCTGCTCTGCCAGCAGCTGAGGCCAGGCAAATTCATTGCACCTGTGGGCCAGTGCCATTTTGTGCAGTGTGCAGAGGGACATCACTCAGGTGCCATGGGATGATGCACTGCTGGGGGGGGGGGCCTGTCAGGGCCTCCAGCCCACCCACCGCCCCCACCAGAACAGAGGACTCTCCATCTCATTTCTCTCCATGTGATTTACCATCTGTAAACTTATCTTTAACCCAATAAAAAACATGTTGCTTTTGACTAACAAGAAAAGGAAACAATGCTCATTGTGAGGTTTGGGGAAAATGGCCTTGCTAATCTGCAGGATGAGAATGGAGTGATTTATAGGTGGATTTAACGGTGAGCCATGATTAAGGAGCTTGTAGTAAGTGCATTAGATGCTTAAGTGTGGCAATAGAGTAAATAGGCATTTTATTTATTGCAGTGCCAGGGACCTCTTAGAGGAAGAGTGCTTCTACAAATTGAAATATAGCAGAATTTACACTCCTGATTGGGGTTTCAAGCAGAGCCCAAGGCTATCAGCTAGCAGAAACAATGCTCACTGACACCTAATTGTCACTGGATTAATGTGCAAACAGGGACAGCAAACAGCAACAACAAATAACCCTGTGTCAGAGCTGCTGGTGGCAGTGTCCACTAAGTGACTGGAGGCCAAATTAAAGTTTATATCTCAGAATCCACTGAGATCAATGCATCAGCCTGGTAGACAGGGCTGAAAATATTTTGCTATTGCGCTGTGTTGTATGTATTTACATACTGTACAGGTGTGGAGCTAGCTATGAAAAAGAAAAAAAAAAAAACACATTCATTTCACACCGGGTGTGAACCATACATGTAGTCTGTGTTGTACTGCTAGGTACCAGCGGAGGCTCCCCCTCCAGAATGCCTCCATATTCCCCAAAATTAATTCCTTATGTAGATGCCCTCTGTGTGTGTGTGTGACTGTGTCTGTAACAAAAGAGGCAAGGCTTGTAAGTGATGTAGTGAAAACTCAGTAAGCGGAGTTATTAAGCAGGTATTCCTTTATTACGGCGCCGGGTGTGTGGGATCTCTCCTCCTAATACACACACACCAGAGTTAAAAGCCCTCAGGCCATATAGGCAGTATACATACATATGCATGAGTTTTCCGAGAAAAGGCCAGAGTATTCAAATGGTTTCCCAGAAATCGTTTACATAGTTCCTGCCCCAACCGCGCATGCTCTGTAAAATGTAGTGGTGGTCATGGGTGTTCTCTGGTGGTCGTTTGATGAAGGCTCGAAGTCTTCCTTGCTGGTAAACTTCTGAACTTTGGTAGTTTCTGCTGAGCTGTGTGCTTCGGGTGGTCAGAATCCCATTGTCTCTAGGCAGGCTGTATCTCCCTTATCTTCGAGGACCTGCTGTTTTCATCAGTTCTCTGCAGCTAGGTGGGCAAAAGGCTCAGAGTCTTAAAGGTACAGATTAGTTATTAACTTTTTCCCCTCATTATAAGGAAAGGTAATATACTTTATTAGACCAGCTGATATTGTGTGAGGAAAGAAGGACAAGCATCTGAGCTCAGAAACCCTTCCTTATGTAGTAAAATACATAATGCATATATGTGAATTCATATACCTCAGAACAAGCAACTGTTTCTTTCTTTGAATTATTAAAGGACGTATGTATACCCATTATTATATGGGATTCACAAATATGCCTGTTATTAGTATATACATCATGTGAAGCTACATACCATATGTCTGCAAGCTAAGTATGGGCAATATTGTTCAATTTATTTCCTTTATGCTTCATAGCCATTCAGGTAATTTATGTGAATAAGGTCTTTTGCTCTGTGATTTTGTGACTTTCACTGGCATCTCAATATAAAATTTTATAACCCTGTTTATGAATCAAATCATTCCCACAGCAACTGATTCAATATGGGTTGCCTCCTGTCCAACTTTGGACTGGAGTAAGCAGTTTGGGCATCTGAGCTCTGTTTTTTCCACTTCTGAATCTGGTTTGTTGTGTTTGCTCCAAGGTATTTGTACTCAAGATCTCACTACTGCTGATAAATTCTTCAGAGGTAAGACAAACAAAAAAAACCCCAGTGCTGTTCATTTACAGCAGTCACCTTCTTTTAAACTGAGAAATTAGCATAATTTCCTTGGAACAAACAAAAGAGATTAAAAATGAGCCTAAAAACAAATGCAAGAATAGGCTAGCAGCTGCGGAGTTCAGATAGTCAATCATTTTTCTTCCATAATTAGCTATTGAAGCAGGAAAAGTCACAAATGTATGATTTTTTTCTCTAACTGTATTTCTAAAGTTCTTAAGTTTTATTGATCATGAAAGTTGGTCTTTCCCTGTGTTAAGAACTGAAGAAGCTACAGAGCTAACTAGTAGCTCAATGATGCAAAGTCTTATGATTTAGTCTTGACATTTGTATTTTTTTGCTCTAAAATATTACTTTATTTCATGACTTAAGCATAAAACCTCATAAACTCCTTTAAGCTCCATTTGAATTTCAATTGCACAACTCTCTCCAAAGCTTAAAGCTTATGATTTTCATATACATATGATTTATTCTTTTTGCAACACAATATAATGCACTTTTGGTGCATCCATCTCTGGGATTGAACCAGCTGCATATTTAATCTACTCTGCTTAATGATTTCCAGGAAGTAATGGTCTTGCTATTGGCATATTTGGAGAAGGAATGGGATCAATTTTCAATATTGAAACCAGTCCAATAGTTATTTATGCACAGTTTATTTCAGTGTTTCAAAGCTGCACAAGGGTGGGGAGAAAATGTTTATACTGCAAAATTGCAAATATTTCCGATTTTTCTCTTAGTTCATTTAGAGTCAGAAAAATCATAAAACCGGCTTTGCAACAGGGAAGTCCCAAGTTCATTTTACTTGCAATATGCTTGATGAATTCAATGTATTTTTAATCCAAGTGTAAAACTCTAAGGGCATCCAAGGTGCTGATTAGAGTATGAAAATCTAAATTAATGTTCTGCCAGAATGACAGTACTTAAACAAGCAAAATATCACCCACAGGCATTAGGCTTTCTGAGAAGTTCATAATCTATATATTGTTATTGTAAAGATTGTGATTTCATGTAGAGGATAATTCAAAAATCATAATTAACATAGCTCTCAATATATAACCAGAGGCTTTAAATATACATTTTGCTGTTTCAAAAGCTATACAACCCTGTAATATGTAATTACTACACATATATATCATAAAATAGCCCTACTGTACAATATACCTGCAAAGACTCATAAATCAAGGGATAATTTTAGTTAACTGCATGTAGCATTGATATTTAATGTTTTAATTACATAAAATCTGCCAGTTAATATCCTTCATCCATATAGATCCATGTATGTCCATTTGTAGTCAATGGACTATTTGAAACGGCATGGAACTGGAAGACTGTTGTAAAACGGGGCCTGTTTCCTTACTTGGGCAAAATGCCCACTGGAGAGAACAGGAATTTTGCCTGAACAAGGACTGCACAATTAGCAGTGAAGCATGCAAGTAAGTGTTTTGCACCAAGGAGCTCTGAACAGTATCATCCAAAAGAAAATGCCCACATCTCCCCCACAAACCTGAATAGGACATTAGGTAGGAGAATTCGGAGCCCTTCCTTTGGAAAGAAAAGGAAAAAAAAAAAAAAAGGTTTATTTGCAGTGGTAACAAACTAAATCCAGTAGTGAAGCCCCCTGCCAGACTCTGCACAGGCACTGGGCTCCCAGCCAGCACAGCCAACTGCAGGACTCTGGGCCTAAATCTATTCCTCACTAGCAGAGCTGACTGCAGAATTAAAGCTTTCAGCCACAATTTTCAAGTCAATAACACATGGACACAACAATCCCACCCACATGATAGCAATTGCAATATTCAGGCACTAGATTGTAGTCTTCTCTGGGCAAAGATTTTTCATTTTGTTTATTTATAAATTATCCAAGTGCATCTATCACACTGTATGGATGATAATAATAAAGAGATGGTCATGGCTCCCAATACAGATGTGGCAAGGAAAACACTGGGAAGTTTCATGAGGAATGAGAAAAAAGTAAGAAGGCAACTGTGGTGGTTTGACCTTGGCTAAATGCCGGGTACCCACCAAGTCGCTCTATCACTTCCCATGAACAGGCGATGTCGGGCCTTCTCAGGAAGCAGGGCTCCCATATGCATAGTGGTTGCCTCGGAGGACCAAGGGTAACCCCCACCCCCTTCCTCCTTTCTCCCAGCTTTATACTGAGCAGACGTCATATGGTCTGGAATATCCCTTTGGTCAGTTGGGGTCAGCTGTCCTGGTTGTGTCCCCTCCCAAGATCTTGCCCACCCCGTCCCACTGTGGGGGGGAAATGTCGGAAAGAGCCTTGGCGCTGTGTAAGCACCACTCAGCAGTAGCCACACCACCAGGGTGTTATCAACACCCTGCCAGCTCCCAACATAAACCACAGCACCATGAGGGCTGCTACAGGGGAAAACCAATTCTGGCTCAGCCACACCCAGTACAGCAACAAATTGCATTTAGTTCACTGAACTGTGGAGGAATGAAAAGCAATAAAACCCTGGCTTTAATAAACCCTTATTGAGACACTGATTGCTCTGTAACAGACATAGTTGTGCCACACTAACATTTGCTCATTAATGAGTCATGAATTCATGTCACACATCAAATACTTGTAATGAGACAAAATGAAAATAATGGTTTGCCTTTTAGCCCAAATACGCGAGGGGTGTTAACATGCTGTCCTGGTTTAACCAGGATAGGGTTAAGTTTCCCCAGCAGTGGGGGGGAGCTCTAGCTGGGTTATTCAGATACCATGCTGACATCACATCCTGGCTGGTCACATTTTCCTGACGCGGGAGCGCGGTGCACTCGTGGTTTTGTACATCGTGCTTCTCACTGCTGTATTTGGTAGCTATTTTGCTCTGTTCATTGCTATCACTATTACTGTTATTGTTATTGTTGTTGTTTGTTGTGTTGCTATTGCATTATTGTATTAAACCTTTCCTTATTTCAGTCTTGGGGCTTTGTATTTCACTCCCTTTGTGGGGGAGGGGTAGCGGCCGCGTGGTCTCAGAACCCCGGCAGGGGCTAAACCACCACACATGCCCACAGAAACATTTTAAACATCACATTAAAATATGTGCTTGGATGAATGAGTTGAGGGTTGGTTTAAATTACAACAAGTTTCAAGCAAATCTCATTTAAACAAAAACGGGGACTGGTGTACTGTAGAGTTGCCAAATTACTCTGCCAAAACTCCCACTACAGAAAGGTGGGAAGCAGAAACACAAGCTTGGCCCTATTGTGCATTTGTACACAACAAAGTGCTGTGGCGTAAATCAATGTGTCAGAATGAAAGACCTAAATTGCAGAATTTAATTTCAGTGAATCAGCTTTTTTATTAAAATTTGTTTTTCTTATTGCTCTGCTTTTTGAGCATTAGCCTGTTAACTGCAACCATTCTCTTTATTAACCCTTCTAACTGCAGCAACATTGCTTTTGTTAGTAATGTGAGTTAATGAAGCAGAATTTACCAGGCTGAACATCCATTAAAGAAATGTGAGAAATCTATCAATTCAGTTACTGCAGTCCTGTAAAGTGCCCTGATGTTTTGGGCAGATTCAACATGATGGGATGAGCAAATCAGCCAGCCAGTCCACAGCCACCAGCAAGGGGAGATCCTGATGCCACTCTGTTTACCCTTCCCATCTCCCCCTGCTCCCAGCCAGGCACTTCCACTCACTGTGCACACTAACTTGGGCCCTCCCCAGGCTCCTCAGAGAGCTGATTCAGCTTGCCAACCTGGCGGAAAACTAATGCAGCAAAAAAGGGGGTGATTTTCTGCTGGGGGAATCGTGGAAAAATTAAATTAATCCTGTAATAGTATATAAATCTGTAGAACATAGCCTTTTAAAATATTCCAAATTCTCAAAGACTTAATCAATATTATACAAATTACAGAATCATTTAAGAGTGTTGGTATGAAGAAAAACCCCATGTCCCTGTGGAACATTAACAATATCAAGACAAGCTGCTTATTCAAAATACCAGTTAAATTACATATCTTCTGCCAAGGTTGATGAAATTATGATGGCTACACATCAATTTTTTCCTGTTTAAAGGGAAATCTATGGTCAAGTATGCCTTGAAGTTCTTCAGGTTCATTAACAAGGTCAAAATCAATGTTATTTTACTGTTTGGAATCATTTTTGGTGGAACAATGAAAAGAAACCATAGTAGAATTATATAATAATAATTTTCTTTTCATTGTTCTTTATGGGAAAATAATTTGGCCCAAAATTTAGTGGTCCCATCAGGGAGGTGATATCTTTAAAAAGGTGAAGGACAGGTCTTAATATTCATAATCTGTACTATTCCTTTTCTCAATATCTCAATAGCTCATCCATCTATACATCTATTTGTGATGTGTGTTTCAAACACAAGTTAAACTTTATTTTATTGAAAGTACTGCTAGTGCTATAGGGATAATAATTTCTGAAAAAGTCGGGAGGTCAAATGTATAGTCAGTTTTCTCTTGAAAACAACTTTATTTTAAAAAATTAAATACTTGTGCCTTGTAGCTGAATGTTTCCTGAATATTTTGAAATATCTGATTGACTGAAATAAAATATATCAATTAAACAATGGATATTATTGCAATGAAACACACACCTATCATCCCAATTTGTATTCCTGTGCAAGGGTAAAAACCTGGAGCAATTCCATGTAATTCAGTGTCAAAACCACCGGTCTGTTTTTACTAGAGCTATTCTGGGTTTGCAAAATTAATCAAATCATTTTAATTTTCAAGCCAGAAATGCAGCATCATAAGCTTCCCATTACAGAAAATCACATAAGTAGTGTGTAAGACCATGTTTCATAGCACACTTTTTCAGTTGACAAGATGCTAGAAGGCATACCAGAAAGATATCTAAGCACTTGAAATATTTGTCCCCAAGAACATCTACATTATTTATTCTAGGTGCAGTGCCTTTAAAGGGGAACAGTTGTCATTTATTGTTGCCATTACTTTTTATGTAAGCTGTACATAGTAAATTTTACAAGTGTCTGCTAATTCATCTTTGTATTAACAGAGAACAGCAATAAGCAAATGCTGCTTGTGTGAAGTGATGAGCATTACTTTATAATACCCAGCCATTATCTACTAACTGAAAAATTAGTTGATCTTTGGTAAATTGCTTGCACAGGCCAGTACTTTACTTTCTTCTGATTAGACTATGCAATATTTGCATGATTTGAATTGCTTTTTACAGAAATCAGGACAGAGCATGTCAAATATCCACAGTACATGAAAAAGCAATGCCTGCTACATGGAAGATACTCAACCAAATCCTGTGCTGGGGTCCTTACTTCTCCATGCGGGAACAGGAACAACACAACACCAATATGATGATCAGATCGTCCGTTTATTTCCCAATCCTGGTTACATTTATATCCTACTAAGTTCCGTACACGCACTCATCTATCTTCTAATAGGCTACAGGTTATCTGCACGCGCTATTCATGTGCCTCTACAAGCATTTGCATTGGTTAATTGCAATTAGTACGTAAAGCCCAAAACCTGCCAAAAACTCCCTTGTCTCATACCCTGTTTTGCTCAGACTTGTGTGCTTTTGCTGACCACAGGTGTTTCTCACTTATCTGCTATCTTGTGTGTTTTTGCCAGCCTTATTTTGCTGGCCTTGTCTTTGTCCTTGCATTCTTCTGCCTGCACTAACTTTCCCCCAGCGCGGCCCAGACTCCTACAGTATCCATTAGGCTAATTTATTAAACACAATTTGCCTTGTGTGGCTGAACTGAGTAATGATTAAAAAAAAAAAAACATAAATAAGAAGAAAGCAGCAGCACTGAGCCATGGGCTCTGTGGCCCTGTGCCCTATTCTGATGCCCCTGACTTGCAGGGCCCATGTTACCCTTCCCTTCAGCCTTCCTGACACCACCCAGAGAGGAATACAGGGTCCAGTTTGGGGAGGGGGGCACATGATTAATTCAAGTTCATTCCCCCCTTCTGGATATACCCAGCTCTAGAGGTGATAATTCATAACAATAAATGGAGAAGGAGAGCATTAAGCAGTAGTAGAGTATTTTGCCAAGAAAAGGACTGTATGTAGAAGCAAGCATTTCTCTCAGGTTGTGTAAGCCAAAACATCTCGCTAACATTTTTTTTCTCTTCGTCTTGCTAAATATTTTTTTTTTTTTTTTACTGAGAATAAAGTAGGTGAATGACAATGTAGCTTCTGGAATGTACAGACACAGCTGAAGGTTGGTGCTTTCGTGAAGAAGAAAGGGGTTTGAAGATAAGACAGTAATAAATAAGACTCAGGGCCTATTCTTGAAGATAACAGGAACAAGGACAGGACAAACTAAAACAAACCAGCTCAAGACACAACACAGCTGCACAACACCTCCTAACAGACCTTTCTGAGCATGTGTGAGCACTGAGGTCAACCAGCAGACATGGTGAGGAAGACTACCAACGACCCCCAGGGACCCTTCGAGACCACCACCCAGCAAGAAAACGCATGAGTAATTAGGATGCAGATACTGTAATTAGTCCCAGGAAATCTAATGCATATATAACTCATTTCTCAGAAAAGTTATGAATATGCATAATCTCACTGTATATTAGCTGCCGCTTATAGATCTGGGGCACACTCACCTTTGCGAAGCCATTCGCGTGTGCACCCAGCGCTGCAATAAAGAATGCCTGCTTTCTAACACCAAAACAAGTCTTAGAGAGCTCCTCTGACAGCTTTTATGGTAACAGTTGGATAACTTTCACGCCTGTTTATTCTCTAATCAGACTTCTGCAGATGTCCTTCTGACCAATGTGTTGTTTCTTCCCTATGAAGAGCTGTAACGCAGGTTGATAGTGCAATGTTGATCACCGAGTTGAAAAACCACCCAGGGCCAGACTTCCATGCCATGGAAATCCTCACTGTTCCTGTGACATCATCAGAGCATGGCAGGTATGAATTACCTCAGAGCTAGTCCTGAGGTAGACAGGAGGAGGACAACATTCACAGGGCTGCAAATTAGGTTTACATTAGGTCTGTGTCCTGGTTTAGCCAGGATAGGGTTAAGTTTCCCCAGCAGTGTGGGGGAAACTCTAGCCGGGTTATTCATATGCCATGCTAACATCATGTCCAGGCGCCGGATCGTGGGGTTGGCGCAGCCGGGTTTTCTCTCACTGCTATATTGGTAGATATTTTGCCCTGTTCATTGTTATTACTGTTATTCTTATTGTTGTTGTTTGTTGTGTTGCTATTGCACTGCTGTATTAAACCTCTCCTTATCTCAGATCGGGGCTTTGTATTTCACTCCTGCCGCGTGGTCTCAGACCCCGGCAGGGGCTAAACCATTACAGTCTGGAAGGGCTCCAGATGGGAAAGAGCCCTAAAACAAGTCCTGGCATGCAGGTCAGACTTATTTTGCCTTTGCAGTTTGTTAACTTCATGCATAAGATGCAGCAGCAATGTCCACATGTACTGTGTTTGCCTGAAGAGTGGGAGCAGAGCACTCCCAGCTGAGACATCTCAGCTCCTATTTACTTCTGTAGTCTGGTGGAGAGTATTAGATCAGTCCTGTGAAAGCAACTTTGTAGGACTTGTCATTTTGCAAAATCTTGCTCTGAGCTCTTATAATTGATGTGGTCAAAGAACTTTGCAGATTAGAGATGTTTTCAGTTTATACACCAAATTAGATTAGCTAATGTAAAATACATAAAAGAACTCTATGAAAGATCTGTCTTGTGTATTTTACTCTCCAACATGTTATAGGTTAAAAGTAATTTAGTGGGAAATAACCACTTCTCAATTTTTAGTGATCAATAATAAATTTATTAGCAAGCGGCGAGTGAGCAAAACAGCGCTGGGTGTGCCGGGAGTCTCTGCTCTACCAGGACACACACCTGACCCGGCAGAACCGAGTCCCTTTATAGTGTAGGCTTCATCCATATTCATGATGGGCGTACCCTGAGGGGTCTGCAAAGTTGTAAACAAGTTTTCCCGGGCTTTTCTCAGGTTTCGGCGGGCTTGTCTCAGGTTTCCGTCACAGAAGGGGGGATGACTCAGCACAAGTGTTTTTGTAGTGGCTTGAAGATGGGGGCCATTTTAGCTCCCTTCTAACAACTGATTTTAACAATAGAAACTATATACATATATCTTATTTCTTATTTACATAAGAGAATTACAAAACTGTTCGGCCACAACATCCTGACTACAACTTCTTTTTCCCCTTGAGATTTGAATAACAAATACCATATATGTTTTATTACAATTCCCCCCTTTTCTTTTAACTAATTTTGTTTTTCAAATCTCCTTAACACATCACAGACTTGTTAAATATACATGGTCCGAAAGTTAACCCAATTAATAATAACACTAGGGGTTTCATAAAATGGAGGTTTAACATCAAAATTGCGATTCCTCCCATAGCCCAAATGACCACTATAGTGAGGAGAGTTGGTGGGTTCATCTTCCAATTACTAGCTAATTGTACAAACGTGTCCTCTTTCTGTCTTGCGACAGGATTTGCATGCTCAGATCTTTTCCTTCCCCATGCTTTCCAGTTCTCCTTGCCACAACAATCACCTGAACTGGTTGCTTCGAGGCCTTTCTTATTTTCCCCTCTCCATACGTCTCTGCCTCCTCCGCCTACTCCATTCATTCCTTAGAGCAGCGGGGCTTTCCATCTTCTCGGCAGCAGTCGTATTCTGTGGGGTTAGGGTCTTGTTATCGACACCTTAACGCCTCCCAGTTCCAGGCTTTCACTTGTGGGATCATACAGGGCACTTGGAGTATTTGGAATTTGCAAAGAGTTTGTACTATATTCACGTTATGGGGCTTAGGTTCATTGGTATGCACACAATTTTTCCTGTTGATGACTGGTTAATTTTCTTTCTCTTATATAGCACTGGTCACAGTATTCCTTTGGGGAATAGCCGTGGACGCAGTGCGCCCACCAACTTTCCTCACAAGTAGTGCATTTAAAACACACAAAAGGATAACAAACACAGTTAGGGGTTTTACAAAATTCATTTAGTCCTTCTTCCTTCGCAACACTAGCTTCAGATCTCCTGATGTTTCAGCTACTTCCCAGTGATCAGGCGTTAAGGGTCCTTTCACTCTGGTAGCATGAGTCCATCCCTTTTCAGCAGTCCGGACAGCAGTCTCTGTTGTGAGTATAACAAGAAACGGTCCCTCCCAACGAGGGGTAAGAGAGGATTCTTTCCAAGTTTTTATTAACACCTTGTCTCCAGGTCTTATGGAGTGCATACAAATTTCTAATGGAGGTCTCTGTACTACCATCCCTTTTTTGCGTAGTTCTTTTCTCCTATTCATGAGGTTTATTAAGTATGGTTGCAAATTGTCTTTTTCCAATACTGGGTGATCAGTGGGAAATTCCATATCATAGGGCATACCATATAGCATTTCGAACGGGGATATTCCAGTATCAGTTCGGGGTTGGGTCCGGATATTCAGAAGTGCTAGGGGTAAACACTTAACCCAAGACATCTTTGTTTCTAACATTAATTTGGTAAGTTGTTTCTTGATTTCTCCATTCATTCTTTCTACTTTTCCTGAGCTTTGTGGATGTCAGGGAGTGTGGAATTCCCACTTGGTCCCCAGGGAAGTCAATGTCTCTTTGATTACTTTAGACACAAAGTGGGGACCCCTGTCCGAATCAATTACTTTTATATTTCCATACCTAGGGATGATGTTTTCCAAGAGTATTTTTATCACAGTATTTGCTGTAGCTCGAGCAGTGGGAAAGGCCTCCACATAATGAGTGAGATGATCTACCAATACTAGGAGGTATTTGTACTGTCCTACTTTTGGTAGTTCTGTAAAATCGATTTGAATTCTTCCAAATGGTCTGTATGCCAAATCCCGTCCCCCTTGAATCTTTTCTCTTAATTGGTACTTATTAATTTTCTGGCAAGTTAAACAGCTTTTTATTATTCCCTTAGCAACATTATAAATTCCTATGCACATGTATTTAATAGCAAACTGGTCTACCAATGCTTGTACTCCCCAGTGAGTTTTAGTATGGAAATCCTTCATAACTCTCCAAGCCATTGCCTTCGGGAGAACCTTCCTCCCATCAGGTAATTCCCATTCCCCTTGTTTTTCATTAATTCCCATTTGTTTCAATTTTTCTTTCTCTTGGTTAGTAAACGTGAATCCTAATTTGGTGGGGTCTGTTCTTTCGTTTGTGTTTGATTCTGTTACCATCAATGCTAGTAGTGCAGCCCGTTTTGCCTCTTGATCAGCTAGAATATTTCCCCTGATCTGTAGTGAGGTTCCCTGTTGGTGTCCTCTTATATGCACTACTGCTATTTTCTTAGGACCTCTTAATGCTTGGAGAGTCTGGATAATTAGAGACTCATGTATTAGCCCTTTTCCTTGTGAATTAATGAGTCCCCTTTCTTCCCAAATTTTTCCAAAAGTGTGAATTACTCCAAAGGCGTACTTAGAGTCTGTATAAATGGTTCCCTCTTTTTCCTTTAAAATCTGTAACGCTCTTAGTACTGCATATAGTTCACAAGCTTGAGCCGACCAGCTAGGACTCAGTGGTCCTGATTCTATTACCTCTAGGGTGGTTCCACTAATAATTGCATAACCTGATTTTCTTTTTTCTTCTACCACTCTAGAGGATCCATCCACAAACAGCTTTTCCCCTTCTTCTAATTCTGTTTCTTCTAAGTCTGGCCTGATTTTTGCCTGTTCTTCAATGGTATGGAGGCAATTATGGTTTAAACTTTCGCTTGGCTCCCCATATAGGAATTGTGCTGGGTTTTGAAGACTAGTTACTTCAATCTCTAACTTTGGTGAGTGTATTAATATTCCTTCATATTTGAGGAGCCTGGCGTCTGTTATCCATTTGTCCGCTTTTTGTTGAAGCACTCCCCTAATGTTATGAGGAGTCAACACCTTCAGATTCCCCCCAAATGTAATTTTATTAGCCTCTTCTACTAACAAGGCCACTGCCACTATCGCCTGGAGGCATGTTGGCCATCCCCTACTTACGGGGTCTAACAATTTAGATATGTATCCCACAGGCTTCCTTTTCCCAGCCCATTCTTGGGTTAATACCCCAAATGCCGTGCCATCTTCAGTATTGGCAAATAAATAAAAGGGCCTTCTTATATCTGGTAAACTCAATACTGGAGCGTTGACTAAGCCAGTTTTTAATTTTTCTAATTTTTCCTCATCGTCTGGGGTCCATTTAAGCAACCCGTCTTTTGTTAATTTCTGGTATAAAAATTTAACTTTTGTACTATAATTTTCAATCCATTGTCTACAGTACCCCAGTAGTCCAAGGAGCTGCCTAACCTGTCGTTTGTTTTTGGGAGCCTGGAGAGAAAGAATTCCATTCACCCTCTCTGGGTCTAATTTCTTGCTCCCTTTACTAATCCAGTGACCTAAATACTTCACCTCTTCTTCTACAAATTGCAATTTAGATTTGGATACTTTTAATCCTTGGAGGCTTAAGAAATTTAACAACTTAATGCTTTCCTTTCGTACCATCTCTGGGTTGCCTCCTGCTAACAGAAGGTCATCTACATATTGTACTAAAGTAACACCTTCCCCCAAGTTATAATCTTTTAAGATGTGTTCGAGGGCTTGTCCAAAGAGGTTAGGGGACTCAGTAAAACCCTGAGGCAAAACTGTCCACCTCAGCTGTTGTTTCCTAAAGGTATCTGGGTCTTCCCATTCAAAAGCAAAATAATTTCTACACTCCTCTTTTAGAGGACATGCCCAAAAAGCATCTTTCAAGTCTATTACGCTATACCACTGATTTTCAGGATTCAATTGACTAAGTAAAGTATGGGGGTTTGCCACTACAGGAAATCTGGTTACAGTTCTTTTGTTGATTTCTCGTAAGTCATGCACTAATCTATAACTCCCATCTGCCTTCTTAACGGGCAATATTGGAGTATTAAAAGGTGACATATAAGGTTCTAATAGCCCCTGATTAAGGAGTCTCTCTATTTCAGGCTTTAAGCCTCTCCTGCCTTCTTGCGGTAAGGGATACTGTTTGATTCTAGTCGAGATCTCTGGGTTCCTAATGGTGACTTCGAAGGGGGTGATATCCAATCTACCCACTGTCTCTGGGGTATACCATACTTCTGGGTTAATCTTTTCTTCATCCGCCACTGTGAGGGGGCATAATCTGACTTTGAGTTCTCTTTCTTCTACTTCCAGATTAATTCCCAATTCTATAATCAGATCCCGTCCAAGTAAATTATAATCTGCTTCTGGTAATAATAAAAATGTTCCAATCACATATTTGCATTTTGATTCAACAATCACATCATGAAGAACCGGGGCCTCAAACGGTTCACCTTTAGCCCCTATTACACTGATTTTTTTCTGATGATACTTTACAGCCTGGAGGCAGAGCCTGAATGGTAGATCTTTCGGCTCCTGAGTCCACAAGGAACTCTACCTCTTGTCGCTGAGGACCCACTCTAAGTTTTATCAAGGGCTCTTTGTTCTTTGAGTTCCCAGCACATAGAGCCCCTGACCCCACTAATCTTCAGAAAACATTTTCTCATCTTGGATTCTCCTCCAGCAAACCTTCTTCACATGCCCCTTCCTTTTGCAATAAAAACATTCCACTTCCTTCATATTAAAGCAGGCAGAACCATTCAATGAATGAAAATCTCTGATCCCAAAAAAACCATAGTCTCCAGGTAATCATCACATAAAACATCCATGTTCTGCACAGCTTTATTACATGCAGGTACTGGGGAATGCACAGAACAGTTTTCAGGCTAAAATAATGCAGTTTGCTGCATGTTTGAGTTGTTACACACTCTGCATTGCCTCCTCTCAACCTGAAACTCCTACTCCTGGGTCTAGACATTTAGAGCAAGGGTAGTTTAAATCTACCGAGACTGTTGCCCATGTACTTCCAGATGCAATCAAATAAAGCATCTGGGCAGCTATACCACACACGCAGTGCGCGGTATTTACATAGCACATCACAAATTACAAAACTGGTAAGCTCTAGGCCACGGCCTGTGAGGAGAAAGTCTGCAAAGGGCACAGCAGCATCCTCCTTCTTTGGAAAAGACACAACATTTATGAGCTGTCTAGTCAGTGTGCTACAATTATGTCAGTTCCCCATCTTTTGGCTAAGAAGTACAAACCAGATTAGCAGCTCCAAAAGAATGTGGTCTGGGGGCAAATTAGCTTGAACTTGGCTCCCCAGCCCATATACCTGCCTGTATGCTAGAACCCTGATTCTTTTTTTTTTTTTTTTTTTTTTTTCTTCCAACTCCTGCCAATGATGTAAGAGAGCTGCCTGCTTGAAGAACAGGCAGCCAGATTAAGCTGCAGATCTGCTCACTTTTTTCCCTCTTGGACTATTGCTTTCACTCTGATAATGTTTTACTCCGATTTTCTTATTTAAATTGATTCATCACTGTTAAGAAAAAAAAAGCTGCTGAAGCTAGCCAAGGGCTTGTATCTATCACAGTATCTTTTGATCCTTGTCTACAGTCCTTAAAATACCAAGAGGATAGAAAGTTCTAAGCTGTCACCTTCTGATCACCAAGTCAAGCAGGCAAAGGTATACTGAATAATAAACGAGTTATGAAGAGGTGAAACAACATTTAAATAGATCATTATCTGGGTATCCAAACTGATAATGAGAACAATACCACCACTTCAAGTAGGAATCCACCTAAACTTTCTGAGCTTCTCTCAGCAATTCCTCTCCCTTGCCAATCTTCTATCTTTTCTAGCTTCTTCCTAATATTTGCCCAAGACTTAGCCACAAACTGAGTCTTTAATAATGTCTGCCCCACAGGGGTGGCAGGATCTATTCCTGAGTACAACTGTTATTAATATTCTGCCCTTGGGGAACTGACTCTCTTAATTCCTTGAATTATGATAATTCTTAAATTTGCCATGTGGGTTTGGTGGCCTGGGTCTTGATTATTCCAGTTGGGTTTTACCAACAGCCACTTCTGATCTGCTGTGGGACCCACTTGATGTTGCTGGTCCCAAAGTCTTATACCTGCCCTCCTGATCATATCTCATTCCTCCATAGTAAATAGAATTCCTAGGATAGATTGTAATTTATCCCAGGTATATAAATCTGGGCCAAGAAACTGGTCCACCTGTTTGGCTACGCCAAGCGGGTCCTCTAATAAGTTCCCCATTTCTTTTTTAAAAATCTCTCACATCTCCAGTGTTGAGGGGAACAGCGACATACCCCGCTCCCGGTTCCCCTTGTGCCCCCACTCCTGGCACAAGCATTTCTCTAAGGGGGTATAATCTCCCTTCCTTAACTTTGCTTCGGGTAACCCGCTGAGGGGGTCCGGGAGATTCAGGGTCAGAATCACTGGTTACAAGTATGAGCGGGTTAGAAGGGGGGGGGGGGGGTGGTGCTCAGCACAGAGCCCCCTCGAGACAGTTTACTGCAGCCTGTCTCTGAGCAGAAGCCTAAACGCTAATTTGGGGCCGCTCGGTGCCCCCTGCTCCAGCCCCAACCCCCACCCCGGGGCAGCTGGGTGCTCGGGACAGGCCCTCCCGGCTGGGGAGTGGGCAGCTCTGCCCCCCCGCTCCCCCACGCTGGGCCAGGCTCCGCGACACTGCTCCAGGGCTCGGCTTGGGCACGCTGCTCAGGTCGGGCGGTGGCGCCCCGGGAACAAGCCCTGTCCCAGCTGGAGCCAGCAGCGGGAGGAGTTCAGCTGCCCCCTCCCATGGATCCAGAGGGCTTGCTTTCCCTCTGTCCCATCTTCCAGAGTGCCACTCACTCGCACTCTGGGATTATCAACCTCCTAGTGGGATATCCGGCAATTCTTCCTTGCCCCCACCCATGGATCCAGAGGGCTTGCTTTCCCTCTGTCCCATCTTCCAGAGTGCCTTCTTTCACACACACACACGCTCCCCTTATTCGTGACTCGCTCCCTCGCGGGCTACGAGAACTGCACTACTAAAGGGTCCGCACTCGGGTGATCTCTTCGAGACCTCTCACTCATTCGCACTCTGGGATTACCAACCCCAACCGAACGGATAACTGCACAAACGCAAATACTTACTCCTCCCCGGAGTCTTCGATCGGTCTTCGTGCACAAAATTTAAGGGGTTCTGCAGATTCTTTTGCTCACTCCCGAGTCCGAATTAAAAGGGGTTCGGATATCCAGCGTTTTGGCCACGAGATCCTCAGACTGGGGCTATCCGAAGATAGGGCGCCTCCCCTATCTGGGGTTTCGCACCAAAAGATCTGGATCCGAGTCACGGCACCAAATTTGTTATAGATTAAAAGTAATTTAGTGGGAAATAACCACTTCTCAATTTTTAGTGATCAATAATAAATTTATTAGCAAGCGGCGAGTGAGCAAAACAGCGCTGGGTGTGCCGGGAGTCTCTGCTCTACCAGGACACACACCTGACCCGGCAGAACCGAGTCCCTTTATAGTGTAGGCTTCATCCATATTCATGATGGGCGTACCCTGAGGGGTCTGCAAAGTTGTAAACAAGTTTTCCCGGGCTTTTCTCAGGTTTCGGCGGGCTTGTCTCAGGTTTCCGTCACAGAAGGGGGGATGACTCAGCACAAGTGTTTTTGTAGTGGCTTGAAGATGGGGGCCATTTTAGCTCCCTTCTAACAACTGATTTTAACAATAGAAACTATATACATATATCTTATTTCTTATTTACATAAGAGAATTACAAAACTGTTCGGCCACAACATCCTGACTACAACTTCTTTTTCCCCTTGAGATTTGAATAACAAATACCATATATGTTTTATTACACAACAGTGGCCTGATGCACCTGCTTATGGAAAGCTTAAAGGCAAGTATTGTGATCTGTCTTCTTTTTGGCAATCAGACATTTAGGGACTTTGAGCTGTGTTGGAACCACTGCATTTATTTGCCTGTGGTAGCTCTACCTGTTATGAATATGTCTAATCCCCCTTTAAATACATGTATACTTGGGGCTTCACTAACATCTTGCTTGCAGGTTATGTTCATGCTCCATGAAAAGTTACTTTGTTTTAAATCTACTGTCTGGTCTTCTAGTTGCCACACCCTGGTTGTCATTCTGTATTCATCAGTTCCACAGTGTTCCTGATTTTAGCTGAATCACAGAATCACAGAATCGTCTAGGTTGGAAAAGACCTTGAAGATCATCCAGTCCAACCATTAGCCTAACATTGACAGTTCTCAACTATACCATATCCCTAAGCGCTATGTCAACCCGACTCTTAAATACCTCCAGGGATGGGGACTCCACCACCTCCCTGGGCAGCCCATTCCAATGCCTAACTACCCGTTCTGTAAAGAAATGCTTCCTAATATCCAGTCTAAACCTTCCCTGGCGCAACTTGAGGCCATTACCTCTTGTCCTATCACTCATTACTTGGTTGAAGAGACTCATCCCCAGTTCTCTGCAACCTCCTTTCAGGTAGTTGTAGAGGGTGATGAGGTCTCCCCTCAGCCTCCTCTTTTCCAGACTAAACAACCCCAGTTCCCTCAGCCGCTCCCCATCAGACCTGTGCTCCAGACCCTTCACCAGCTTCGTTGCCCTTCTCTGGACACGCTCAAGTAAATCAATGTCCTTTTTGTAGTGAGGGGCCCAAAACTGAACACAGTCATCGAGGTGCGGCCTCACCAGTGCCGATTACAGGGGCAAGATCCCTTCCCTGTCCCTGCTGGCCACGCTATTTCTGATACAAGCCAGGATGCCATTGGCCTTCTTGGCCACCTGGGCACACTGCTGGCTCATGTTTAGCTGGCTGTCAATCAACACCCCCAGGTCCCTCTCTGACTGGCATGTTAAACAGGAGTGACCCCAACACCGAGCCCTGGGGGACACCACTTGTGACCGGCTGCCAACTGGATTTAACTCCATTCCCCACCACTCTTTGGGCCCAGCCATCCAGCCAGTTTTTTACCCAGCGAAGTGTGTGCCCATCCAAGCCTTGAGCAGCCAGTTTCGCCAGGAGAATGCTGTGGGAAACGGTGTCAAAGGCCTTACTGAAGTCAAGGTAAACAACATCCACAGCCTTTCCCTCATCCAATAAGCAGATCACCCTGTCGTAGAAGGAGAGCAGGTTTGTCAAGCAGGACCTGTCTCCAACATCTCCCTCGGTTGTCTCTTTTCCAAGCTGAAATGTCTTTCTTTGGAAGCCATTCCGTGCATCTCACCACCTCCTTTGCCCTCATCAGTACTTGAGGTTCTTCAAAATATGCACTTGAAGTGGAATTGTAGAAATTAAAATAACCAGTATAAAAACAGAAGCAAGTCATGGTCCTCTGATAAGCTCCATATACTATGCACAAATAGATTAGTCTAATATGTTTTCAGGATGAAGTAGATGTGTAGGGAGCTGTACATTTGCATTTGTGCAACACAAAAGTTCTGGTTTTGATGAATAAATTCTCCAAAAACAAAGAAGAGTTATAGGTGCTATTCTCTGTAGACTAATCTGCGCTCCTCACTGACTTCTCTATTCCCAACTTACTATAGAGCTGCCTTAACTCTGAAAAAAATGCATACCCCTCCCTCACAAAGCTTAGAAATGAAGGCTGGGTTTGTGTAGCATGTAGAAGAAATAATTAGGAGTCTCACTGGTAAAACCAGACGTGCATGAAACATTACATTTTTGATTTATTGTCCATGTCTGTTTGCAACGATTTCCAGTTCCTTAGAATGTTTGAATCTCTTCTAAAGTGTAATAGCAACATCAAAATAAAATTCAACCATAACCCATTGGATTTTGCCAAATTTTAGACTGGAAAAATCACCTTCCAGCTTGGGAAAGTTTATCTTGATTTTGATCAAAACTTAATAGTGTGAGTTTTGTATTCAAAACTACATTTTTGGCTCAAGTTTAATACTTACAACATCCATAGATTTGGTCTCAGTTTTGGAATTTTGACAAAACTCTCATAGACAAATTTATTCTGATTTCAACTGAAATCTTGAAAGAGTTGCATCCATCAGGCCAAATGCATTCTGCTACATGCATGATTTGAAAATGGACAACTAACTTGCTGCAGAGATAGTTGTGGTCTGTGCCTGTAGTCAGCAGAAGTTTGGTGGAACAAAGGCCCTACTTTAAAAATCATCATATTTGTAGATATGCAATTAGAGAACAAATAATAAATTATAAACCATTGAAGTTTGGGGTCTGTTTGGTATTTTTGATTTAATAAATTGATTAACCATCAACAGGCATTTAGGTCTGTCCCACTGATTCAGTCATCCTGCAGTATCAGAGTTGTGTATTTTATGTACCAAAACTTGAGGGTTTTTAATGTGTTGAAAATCAAAGTGGGAGTCCTGTGCTGTACTTTTTCTGGTACTACTGGGAATGGCAAAAGCAGCAACCCTAAGAAAAAAGTGTTGACAGGAGCTGCAGCAAGAGAAGCCTCAAGCATCTGATTATCCTAATTTACTTTTCTGAGAGGAGTGCATCTTAGTCACTTGCTTTTTGAATGGATGATATGCATATTTATGAACTGCCTAATCCTAGTGCTGCCATGTCTGTATCAGCAGAAACAACTTAAAATAAAATTTAAAGAGGAACTTGTGCCATTAGGAAATACAAAAGACCAATTAATTACTAAACATTTAGAAGCTTGCAAATGTGACTATAAGCATATCCAGAAAGTTATGAGCTTCCTTTGATAATTTAAACAGCTCATTATTACTGTAATTTTCGAAGCCAATAGAGGAAAAATATGCATCTTACTTTTCATTATCCGCAGTAATTTCTTTGTCTTCAGTCTGGAATAATAGATGTGACTTTATTATCATCATTGTAATTGTTATTAAATTCAGTTATTCCAAATAGAGAAATTGCCCAGGTAACGATGAAGAACATGGTTTTGCTTAGGGCTAGAACAAAGATTTGACTTTTATCGTCTCAGCTCAGCAGGGATACAGATTTTTTTTTTATTCTGGAAACAAAGATTATTGTTGCAGTCTCCAGATGAGTAGGACTCCAGAAAGGAAAATAATAATGTTTTGACCTTTTGATGAATATTTTCAATTATAATTAAGTGTGGCACTATGATATGATATGATATGATATATGACTAGTCAGAAATATTTTTCTTGTTTTCTCTGTGAATTGTCCAGGACCTCTGTCCCATGCTGACCCTACAGCACAAAGCATATAATCACAATTCTACAGGATAAATAGTGCCTGGGTAAGTTCGTGTGAAACTTTGCCCTTCTTTCTTGCATATGGAATGTAAAGTATCTGATGCATATGAGAATATTCATAGTTCAAAGTTCTGCCACATACATGAAAGGAGAATCATGTCTGGTAGCAGCAAAACCTAGGACATTCCAGTGTCCCAATGATTTTTTACTAGAGCAAGTGGAAACACAGCAGACCACAACATCATTTATCATTTAATTACAAATCTCACTGAAACACATAGTGTCTGACAACACAAACAGTGTGTGACCCTCCCTGTGTATTCCCTCCAAAGAAATGTTGTATGATACTACTGTTTGGGAGAATTTAATTGACAGTTTTCCTGAGAACCTGTTCAATCAACTTTAGGTTTACCATTAGACGTCCAGCATAGTCAAACTTTCTGTGCTTCCTTTTCAAAATGATAAGCCACTTTCCTTTTGCTATTGTAACTGTACAGGTGGAGTTAGAGGTCAGAGCTCATCAGAATTTCTATTTTCCTTCATAGGACATCTTAGATAATCAAACAGGGACTCTTGTTTGGGGGTTTTTTTAGTAAGCTATTTCCTTTGAATGTACACTAAAAGCATGTACAGATATTCATCACTCCCACTGGAGTTACAAGACACAAGAAAAAAACCACAAACAGTCCATGAGCTGTGTACAATGTTTTATTGTCATAGAATCTCTAATTATCTGTAGATCTCAAAATGTCATGAAAAATATTGATTAAGACACACAAGGTCCCTGAGAGATAAGTAGGATATCCTTTATTTAAGGATGGAAATGGAAGTGTGGTGACTTATTCAAGGTCACACAAGGAGTCTGTGGAAGAGCTGAGAACTCAGGAATTGTGACTCCTGACACTCAACCCAAAGTCTTTCCCTGGAAAATGTTTATCAAGACTGGTGACAACTGAAGGAATCCACTACATATACTAAGGGGTAGAATATTCTGGGATGTAGAGGTTAAAGGACTTATTAGCTGGAAGCTGGTTTAGCTGGCATTAAATTGCAAAATATTGAATATGACAATAAAGTGAAGCTAGATGTAGTTTGCTTTTGCATAGAGGAATAGGCTAGAATCTTCCTTGGGCACATTGTATTCAGTTTTATTGTTAATATTTTTCCAGTTTAGTTATTTGAAAGATGTTGATTGTCATATTGGATTTTTTTATCCTGGAGATAAGCTATGATTTAATATTTATGTATTTTTAAACATGGTTTCTCATCAGCCTTTGCCTCCCAATCTCCAATCAGAATTACCAGTCCTTAGACTAAAAATTAGTTTTGCATTAATTTGTGAATTACATTCTCTAATATTCACAAGAAATCTGAATTAGGGCTATATCCTCAAGCTCTTACTTATTGGGAGCAATTCAGTGGAAATTCAAAGGTAACGTTAGAAAAGTTGGTCATTGCTCAGCCTGCTAAGCCCCAGAGACATGTTCACATCACTTCCCGAGGGTAACTGGTAGTGACTATGTCATCACACAGTGAATTGGATCAACTCAGTGACCCATCTGACCATCAAGAACATTGATTTTCAACCAGGTTAGAGAACTGGTTTGACTCTCTGTGTGATCTCACTCTAGATAGCACTGACAGAAGGTACTCAACAAGGCAGGACTACCCCTTTTTGATGGCAGCATGGCCTGAAATGGGCTTAATGCAACCATGAAGCTTCACCTCTGTTGTGGTTTGAACTCGGCTGGTAGCCAATCACCATGTGGCCAGTCGTTTACTCCCCCCCCCCCCCCCCCCCCCCCCCCCGGCAAAATAGGGGAGGGACAAAAAAAAAGAAATTCGTAGGTTGAATAATAAAAAAAATTAGTAATAGTAACTAAACAACAGTAACAATAGTAAGTCCAAAGGGGTAATATACAGTAGTGGCTCACCGACCAGCGACCGGTGCACAGCCCACCCCCAGCAGCGATCCCAACCACACCAGAAATCCCACCACCAACCAACTGGGAAACTGAAACCAAAACAGAAAAAGAGAGAGCACATGTCCCTTTATATACTGAGCATGACGCCACATGGCATGGAATACTCCAATGATCAATCTGGCCCAGCCCTTCAGCTGGGCTCCCTCTCAGCCCAAGGAAAGTTAACTCTATCCTGGCCAAAACCAGGACAACCTCACAGCTTGATAACATACCCTGAATCCTGGGAGCTTAAGCAATACCAGTCAAGAAATATAACAAATTGTTTTAAACAAATATTTTGTGTAATACAGCCTACAGTCACAGAGATGATGATTCTGGTGTTTATGGTCACGTTCCTTCATTTCTGATTCCCTGATTTTGTGGTCCTCTCTTCCAGCCTGTATGCCTGGGAAGATTCCAGCACCTACTCAGACTCTGCTGTTGTAAGGCAGAAGTCTTTCATCATTAACAGGAAATTTTCTGTTTACTGGTTGGGTTTTTTTAAAGCAACTGAGCTGTTTAAAAACAGACCTGCTCTCAAGCAATGACACAACCTGTGTGTGTGCAAAGAAGCAAAGTCAACAACAGTAGATGCAGGCCTAGGAAAGGATAATTTTTTGTTGGAGTAGAAGTCTCTGGTGGACACTCACTACAGCTCCAATTTCAAAACATCCAGTCTGATGAAATGCTCATAATGCTGTTTGCATATAAAATTTTATTGTTCTGCATGAGGTTCAGACTCTGGGAATTCTCTGATGTGAAGTAGGGTGGAATCTCCCTGCAGAAGAGTCTCTTCTGGGGCAAGTGCAAACTGAAGTTCACTTTGTTTTAGATAAAGTGTTAAATTTGGAACATTGTTTCAAAAGTCTGTTAAAAATATCTTTAAAACAGGAAGGCAAGAGAGGCACAATGTCAATATAATAAATCTCTTTTTTTGGGGTAGTGTTCTCTCTTTAGCTGGGATACAGATACAGCATATCAAAGATGTGCCTAAAGATGGAAAGATGTGCCTAACTTTAATTTGGGGTAACTAGATATTAGACTACAAGTTCATGCTTAAATATCATGTGCCATCAGGCCATAAATCTAAAGACTGGGAAATGGGGCCCTGTATCATACTTTTCCCCCAACTCACTCATTTTGCGCAAGTCAAAGCAAGCTGGTTAGCCTCTCTGCCTCAGTTTCTCTGTACAGCATTTGAAGTGTACAGTAGCTCCCATTGCTTGCCTTTGGAATGATTTGATATCTCTGTGAGAAGGGTCCTATATACTTAGAGTATCATTTATTCATAGAGGGCTGAGGTTTTATAAATGCAATAACTGCAACTGTGATTTGAATATCAGAAAACTTAAAACCTGTCAACTTTATTATAGCTGTCTATACCATTTAGAACGTTCTACACTTCCTAGAAATCATTGCAAGGTGAATAAAGTGAAATGCGTTTAACACCAAATATTAACATCCTTTATTATTCCTGTTTCTGATGTAACCCTCTTTTCTTTACCTTACACAAAACAGCCCTATTTCCAGTTCCATCACTGCTCTGTTAAGTAATTTGTGAAAAGCTAACAAAGTCCTCATAGTGACTGTTTAAACCCAATACTTTCTCTTTTAATCAAAACGCTGTTGTGTCAAAACATAAAATTCTCATCATGAGTCTCACTGGCTTGTTACAGTTCACTGGTTGACCTTGAAAATGTTTGCTCTCCTAAGCATCTTCTCTTTGGCCTCCAGCTAAATTGCTCAAGAACAGGCCTGATCATTTTTCTATACACAGAGACTTCTCATTAACATAAACAGAGAAGCAAGCTTAACTGCAACAAACATAAAATCAGCAGTAGAAAAAGAAAATTCAAGTGAGCCCTTGGATGCGGAATGTGGTCTGTGTTATTTAGGGTCCCATTTATAGTAAGCCCTTTTTTCTACATTCACATCTTTAATTTTCTATGGGAATAACCCCCCAACCTAAAAAAGTGATGTACCATTTCTATAGCTGCTTTACTCCTTTTTATTTCTTTCTTAGCTATCTTTCCTTTAGAAAATATCTTAAGCCATTGAAGGGCCATGAAGGGCCAGTGTAATACTGTGCAAAAGCCACTCACTCATTAGCAAAGATTTGTACAGATCTTAAATGGGGAGTTAAGTGCCAGGGGCTATTTTCATTGTTTAATGTATTAAAGTAAATAAAAATGTATCTAAGATGGGGATATACAATTAGTTTTGAGTTATTTATCTGAAGTTGTATGGTTTAGAAAAGCTCCATCTTCTTGGCTTATCTTGTCCTAATGCATTTAACTTGAGCATTAGCTATGATTAAACATCTGCTGTTGCAGGAAAACAAAGCACACTAATCCAATATGTATTTCTGACATCTTAAATATCACCCAGTCCCCTGACATCAGGCACAGCTTTTCAGCAGGATGGAATTCCAGAGCACATTTTTCTAATTTGTGGATTGACAATAAATCAAAATTAAGCCTTGGGCAATGAAATATACATCAGTGTAGAATGAACTGACTGCAGACTAGGACACAGAACAGCAGCAGGAAGAGGGGTGCATTAATGGAGTCCTGAGATGCAAACACTGACGTAAAAATGTATTTATAGAGAAGAAAAAAAAAAAAGGTAGCAGGGACCAGACATAAATTTTATAATCTCTTGAACACACTGCTCTAGAGAGAATTGTCCCATTGGTCCTGATGCCACCATTTTATACCATGCCTACAAAAGCGATAGCTTAGTGGATTGCCTCTATTCAAACTCTTTGTTGCCGAGAGCTTGAAAGTTTAACTGGGTTTAGGTTTTGTGAACCTAAAATATTAGCCTTAGAGATTCACAAAATCTGCATCTCCACTAGCTTCAACAAACACAAGTCTGAATTACATTAAAAGTTGCACATAGATGAACCTTTTTTCCATTGCAATATGTAATTATTCTATGTCAAAGGCTAAGTGGTTTAGTTTCTGTTTGTCCTGGTTTTCGCTGGGATAAAGTTAATTTTCTTAAAATTAGGGGGCACAGCCAGAGCGCCCAACCCAGATTTTGGCCAAGATGGAGTTAACTTTCCTTGAGCTGGGAGGGGGCACAGCTGGAGGGCCGGGCCCGGATTGGCCATTGGAGTATTCCATATCATGTGATGTTATGCTCAGGATAGAAAGGAGGCGGGTTCTCTCTCCCTTCCCGTTGGCGGCGGGATTGCTGTTGTGGGGTCGGACTGCGAATTGTATCAGTCCACGGGTGGTGAGCAATCTGTCTGGACTTTCCGTTATTGTTTTGTTACATTACAATCACTAAACTTTTTTATTTCAACCTACGAGGGTTTTGTTTCCTTTTTGTCCCTCCTCTTTTCCCAGGTGGGGAGAAAGGGTGAGTGACCGGCTGCGTGGTTCAAACCACAACAAGGACACAGCCAGGACAGCTGACCCAAACTGGCCAAAGGGATATTCCAGACCCTATGACATCATGCTGAACAATAAAAGTGGGAAGAGTTGGCTGAGGGGTGGCAGCTCGCTGCTCATTGACTAGCTGGGCATCAGTCAGCAGGTGGTCAACAATTGCATTCTGGATCACTTATTTTGTATATTCTTTTATCATTATTATTATTTTCCCTTCTTTTTCTGTCCTATTAAACCGTCTTTATCTCAGCCCACGAGTTTTACCTTTTTTCCAATTCTCTCCCCCATCCCACTGGGGGGGGGTGTGTGTGTGTGAGAGAACTGCTGTGTGGTGCTTAGCTGCCTGCCGGGTTAAACCACACCATTTTCTTATCTTTATTTTCTACTTTCTTCATTTGCAAGACCAAAGCTCCAAAATGACCCATCACTTCTTAGTTCAAGTCCATTTAAATTTATAAATTCATTAATACTTGCACATAAAGCTACTTCCCTTGATGTTTTAAAATACAGTTTTCCTGAGTTCACTGCATTCAGTGCATGGTTTGAACTCAGCTGGCAGCCAAACACCACGCAGCCGGTCACTCACCCTTTCCCCCACTCGGGAAAATAGAGAAGGGACAAAAAGGAAACAAAACCCTCGTAGGTTTAAATAAAAAACAGTTTAGTGATTGTAATGTAACAAAACAATAACGGAAAGTTCAGACAGATAATGCACAAATGTGATTGCTCACCACCCAGCAACTAATAACCCGCTCCCTGCAGCGATCCTGACAGAAGGAAGATCCTGCTGCCAATGGCCAATCCAGACCCGGCACTCCGGCTGTGCCCCCTCCCAGCTCAAGGAAAGTTAACTCCATCTTGGCCAAAACCAGGACAGTCCCCTCCCAGTTTCTTGTGCACCCCCAGCCTCCGCTGGCAGGGCAGTACGACGAGAAGCTGAAAAGCCCTTGACTTACTGTCAAGCAACTGCTCAGCAACAACTAAAACATTGGTGTGTTATCAACATTATTCTCAGCCTAAATCCAAAACACAGCACTATACCAGCTACTAGGAAGAAAATTAACTCTTTCCCAGCCGAAACCAGGACAGAAAATAAAGAATACTGCAAGATTTGTAGTAATTTGTTAGATTTAGTAATGTATTCAAGGTTTATTATATTTTCAGTGAAGTAAGACAAAATGATCCTCTGCAGTATGGGTTGGAATAGAGAAAATTGTAAGAAAACAATTGAATCTTCATAAACAGACCAATGAGTGTTTTCATATTTTGTCTGTTCATTGCTTACAATATTTACACATTTATGAATAAGTATGACAGATCTGTTCACATGCATTGATTAGCTGCATGTTCACTCGGTAACTCTTTCTGTCATACTTACCTATATTGTACTTTTGTCTGTCACATAAATAACCACATTAGGGTCTGTGATAGGCACCAGACAGATAGCACTGTAAGCAGGTGTCTATTGTATGTGCACAGAAAAAAAGATGGCACGGAGAGTGGTATCCACCCTAACGCTTCATTCTTGCTCTCTCCAAGACTGTCAAGCTCCCTTATGCTCTATTCTGTTAATTGTGCTGATGGGAATGGGAGCTAGCTATGTGAAACCAAAGGGTTAATCAAATTTTGCTTCACCTCCTGGACTGCAAATGTGTACAACGCACAACAGACCACAGATGAGCTGGTGCCTATTCTCATGTGTCTTTCCTCACATGGATAAACCTTTCTTGTGTGAGGAATTCCTGATGTTTTAAGACCATTTACTGAATTACTGGATTTTCACACAGCTGTTATAACTCTCTAACAGGAGTTTATGTTTTCTGACTTCACAGCCCCATCACTTCTTGTGATGTAAGTGCTGGAAAGTTGATGAATGTCAGTATTTGCCAGGGCTGCTCCATGAGGGAAGACAAGCTGGAGCTGAGAATGATCCCAGCACAGGCGGCAGGCCCCATCCTACTGTCCTCAAACAGGGCTGGGCTGTTCAACAGTCCTGGACAAAGTGAGGCAGCGTGTTGGCTCTGGGGTCCTGCCAGGAGCAGCTAGAGACAGGGCCAGACAGTGTGAGCCTGGGATCCACCTAGGGGACAGGACCATAGGGTAGGTCTGAGGTTCATGAGGGAAGAGCAGCCAGTAAGTCAGGACAGCAGGATACAGAGCTGGGCACAGACATAGCTATGGTGCAGCTCAAGCAGAATCTAAGTGCCCAGGTCTAAGCTTTAGTGGAGCACCCTGGCCCCATGGGCAGAGGGTGCATGGGTGGAGGTCCCAGAGGAGACTGATCAAGATAACTAAGGCCTACTGGGGCACTCAAGACCCTGATGATATTGTCACCTAGGCATGTGCACTAAAAAAAAAACATTTTTGTAGACCCTGCTGAGAAAAGCTCACCTTGCTGCAGATAGGGGTTTGGGTTTTTTGGTAGAAACAGAAAGTTTGTGCTGGGAAGAATTATGGTTAGCTATATTTTAGAGCACTGTAGTAAATTAGATTCACATCTCAAGGATTTTACTCTCCTACTTAGCAACATTTGTAATTGCAAAACTGTGGCTTTCCCCAGCAATAGCTATAGTTGGCCTGAGAAACTTTTTATTTAAACCTTTCTTAAAAATAGCATTATTCATTTTTATGCTATTATGATGCCTCTTAACAGAAACCCTGAAAAGAATCAGTACCCTTGTATTCTGCATCAATGGAGAACAGGAAACAGTCTCCACACCACAACATGTGAAATATAGCAAAGGCAGACATTGAGTAATTGCACTATATAATTTATCATTTTTGTAAGAGGCAGTGTTTTGGACTATTGTCATAAATTAAGGTCCTTTCTCATGCAGGGAACTCCTGACTTGCTGCAATCTGTTTTATGGCTGTCCTTTTTGTACTCCACCAACCCTTCTTCCCCAAAGTACATATTGTCTTGTGGTTTACAGAGAACTGGACTGGTCCAGGGACTTGAAGGTCCATTTCCAGGAAGCACTTTGTCTGAATTTTTAAAGTAATATAATTAATTTTAATGGAAGCTGTGTGTTTCAATCCCCTGGACTACTCTGATAATCTCAGTTGCACAAGTGGTGCTGATGATACAATTTTCTCATGAATCAGAATGTGATGGAAATCCATGCATGTTGTTAGGGGAAGTTCTGTCTGCATAAGAGCACATAAAGCTAAGTCCTGCTAGATTGCATTCATCACTTCTGCAGGGAGAAAGGGAGGGAAGCATTATTTGTTTAGAAGATTGGGTTAAAGTCTATGAGTGTCAGCTCCAGGGTCATAAAAACTGTAACGTGTACATTTACTTCTTGTCTACAATTTCATCTGGGCAATGGTCATTACTTCTAGCCGTAAATGGCAAAGAGATCTCACAGAGGGTTGTCTTTCTTAAGGAAACAAATGCTAAACCATAATGCAGCCATTGCACAACAACCAGGAACGAGGTGATCCCTGCAAATATTTTTGTTTTCCTTGTGGGACAAAAAGTGCTACTATAAATGTAAGATATTATTATTAAAATTACATCAATTTTATGTCAATGTCACTATATTACTGGAAATCAATATCCACATATTTCAGTAACTTTTGTTTGTATGTAACAATTTATTAAGGATAACTAAAGAAGTGTCCATTTAGACCACAAGATATACAACCTTTAACATGGTGGAGAATACTGCAGATTTGTTCTTTTTCTTCTCCCTACAATGTGCAAGCAATTGTGAGATTAAAAAAGGTTAGCCCCTGTTAAGAACTACCACATGCTGGAGGGGATGTCTTTTCAAAGCACTTTCTCTGAGGGGAAAAAAAAGCTGTTCAAGTATTGCATTTAAAATTATATTTCATCATTCCTTTCCCAGAGAATGTTAGCGATACTATAGCAAGTGACAGAAATAACCTTTTAATAAAAGTGAATTTTTATAGTAGGAATGGATGGCTCAGGATATTAGTAATGGAACATAGAACCTCTCCCTTCTAGCTCATCAGTTCATGTGATAGGGGGAATGTAAACTATTATAGTTAGAGGACATAAGAAAGAAAGACTTGCGCAAAGATGAGGGGGGCTCCACACTGAGAAGCACCAGGTGCTGATGATGTTGCTAGGTTACTATCTTTTGGGTCCGAGCAGAGACTTCCTCTAGTCCTTGAGGAGGCATTTGAGGGGGGATGTGTCAGTGATAAATCTCCCAAATTCCGGTACAAACTGACCTGGGAGTTTGGATAAGGAGCAGAGAACAACTGAGGCTGCACAGGACGGCGAGGTAAAAAGTTCATTGGTGAGGAAGAGGAAATACTTCATCTATACGACCCCTGCCCAGGAATTTAAGACCACTGCCCAGGACCTGAGGAACCCAGGACGCATGCGCAGGAGGAGGAGACCTAATTATCATACGGAGCGGGGATAGATCATAGATATGTATAGGCGTTTTATGAATAAACATTACTTTGTACCATATAAGCAAAGACAAAAGCCACGGGAAGGTGCGCACGCCTGTGGTGGAGCGATCCCCCGTGCGCCCAGCGCTGAATAAACATACCTGCTTTACAACTACAAAGTTGTAGAGTTCTCTTCTCCGCAAGTCACATGTTCATCCCTGCCTGGTAAAGACCCAAAAATTATTATCATCAGATGGCTGCTTGGGGACCCAGAGAAAACAAGTTGGTGGTCTTGGTCCAGACACTGGCACTAACTGCCATCCTTGCTGACAGTCTTGTTAGACATGCATGGAAGCAGCCCTGCCTTAATGAATGTGGCCTTTTTTTGATTTTAGCAAAGCTTTTCATACTGTCTCTCACAGTATCCTTCTGGACAAAATGTCCAGCATGCAGCTAGACAAGTCCATAATACAATGAGTGAACAATTGGCTGACAGGTTGGGCTCAAAGGGTTATAGTAAATGGGGTGTCCTGGTTTAACCAGGATAGGGTTAAGTTTCCCCAGCAGTGGGGGGGAGCTCTAGCCGGGGTTATTCAGATACCATGCGGACGTCACATCCTGGCAGGTCACATTTCCTGGCGCGGGAGCGCGGTGCACTCGTGGTTTTGTACATCTGCTCCTCTCACTGCTGTATTTGGTAGCTATTTTGCTCTGTTCATTGCTATCACTATTACTGTTATTGCTATTGTTGTTGTTTGTTGTGTTGCTATTGCATTATTGTATTAAACCTTTCCTTATTTCAGTCTTGGGGCTTTGTATTTCACTCCCTTTGTGGGGGAGGGGTAGCGGCCGCGTGGTCTCAGAACCCCGGCAGGGGCTAAACCACCACATGGGGTTACATCAGGCTGGCGGCCAGTCACCAGTGGGGTTCCCCAGGGCTCAGTTTTAAAGCCAGTGCTCTTTAATGTTTTTATAAATGATCTGGATGCAGGAGTTGAATGTATATTAAGTAAGCTTGCTGGTGATACTAAACTAGGAGGAGCTGTTGACTCCCTCGAGGGTAGAGAGGCCTTACAGGGAGATCTGGATAGACTAGAGAGCTGGGCAAGCACCAACCATATGAAATTTAACAAGAGCAAGTGCCAGATTCTCCACCTAGGATGGGGCAATCCTGGTTATACATACAAATTGGGGGATGAGAGGCTGGAGAGCAGCCCCGCAGAAAGAGATCTGGGGGGTTGGGTTGATGGCAAGTTGAATATGAGTCAACAGTGTGTCCTGGCAGCCAAAAGGGCTGACCGGGTCCTGGGGTGCATCAAGCACAGTATAGCTAGCTGGTCGAGGGAGGGGATTGTCCCACTGTACACTGCACTCATGCAGCCCCACCTCAAGTACTGGATGCAGTTCTAGGCACCTCAATATAAGAAGGACATCAAACTATTAGAGTGTGTCCAGAGGAGGCAACCAAGATGGTGAAAGGTCTCGAGGGCAAGACTTCTGAGGCGTGTCGGAGGTCACTTGGCTCAGATAAAAATACATTTGCATACAAGAGTAAGAGCTCTAGTTTGGAGGAGACACTGTATTTTTTACACGACAGAGATGTGGAGTGCTTATTTTAACTTAGAAATGCAGTTCAGCTTCAACTTTGGTATCATAAGAAATGGTGCTTCATAGCACCAGAAAGAGAAAAGGCAGATATATACAGATGAAGTGTGTATCAACTCGAAGGGGACTTTTCCTTAATATATTTGTTACTGGTTTAGCTTTTGTTTTGTTACTAGTTGGGCTTCATGCCTGTGCCATTCATAATACCTTTGCTCTTTTTAATTGCAGCTTTATGGGAATGAGATGGAAGACAAGACTGGTTGGAGGGGTTGTTTTCTTTTGGGTAAAGAATAATTGATTGCTTCTTGGCCTGTTTGCTTATTTGTTTTGTCTTAGTCTTTGTTAAAATTTTAGTGTATGATAACATTATATGGTAGTTGCCTGCTATGCATCTAATCCTACAAGTGTGTTTACTACTCAAATTCCCTCTTTCACCAGTAGTTCATACTCCCAGAGCACACCAAGTGTTTAAATAAGTGATTTGTTCAAACCATCAGGGAAAGGCTTTTTTTCCTTTTTGTGTCCCCCATCCTCTGTTTCCAAATTTGACTCTGAGTCGAAGGATACCTTTGGGGGAGATTCCACTGTACCAGCGTGCCTGTGTCACACACCCCCACATTGCACCCTATCCCTGCTTCCATACACAACTTCCCTGTGGCCTGAGTTAGCCCTGAGGGGTAGTGTTAGAGCAAAAATAAATCTGCCAACAGCTCTCAGTTTCAGTGTCAAATAGCTGTGTACATGTATACATGAGGTTCATCTTCCCCTGTTGTTCGTGATGAAGATGACTGTAACTTCAGATGGTGAAATTCAGCAGCATAAGACTTCCTCCTAAACATTTATATCACTCCTATGAGCTTTACCTGCTTGGAAACCTGCACAAGAGCTTACTTAACAGTTTCCTAGAAATGTGGTTACATAAATGTGGCATCGCTGGAGAACAATGGACATGTTGTGAGCGATCCAGACCAAGGGGCCTCACTGTAACAGCAAGATGCAGCTGTGTTCAAGGACATAAGCAAGGCCGAGACGGCCTGAGAAACTACATTCCTGGCCAAGAGATAAAGATGTTGGAATGTCGAAAACAGGGGGTCTACCTGGGGGGAGAGCAGCGTGTGGACACCACACTGGGACCAATCATAGAGGGCAGAAGGGCACATGAACAAGTAGCTTTAGCCTATTAGCAATAAGATAGCGGCACGTGAAGCTTGTGATAGAGTATAAATTGCTGTGTAGCCTTTAATAAAGCGGCATCAACTTGATCACATTGGTCGTCTAAATTGTGTCCGAGACTTCCGCGTCGGCAACTGGCGTCCGAACAGGGACCTGAGGGAGCCTCATCGAAGATACGCGGGATTCAAACCCTGGGGAATCGGGACCCTCCCGTCGGTGCCCTCCCGAGCAAGAGAAGACGGCCCAGAGGGGGCAGAAGCAGCCGTAGCAGGCGCTGCCCCGGTGCCCGGGAAGACGCGCGCGCAATGGTCGGGAATCTCGCCCTGATCAGGTGAGCGGCTGGGGAGGAGATGGGGTCCGCGCTGGGTAAAGAAGAAGCGGCAGTGGTTAAGCTCCTCCAACATATACTCTCTAAGAGAGGATTATCTTATCAGGGGAACCTGAGGAGGGTGCTCTTGTGGGCTCGGCAGCACGGACTAATCCCCTCAGTGACCGCAGCCTTTGAATTAACCTCTTGGGAAAAGATCGGCGCGGCACTGTGGGACGACATTAGTTCAGGTTCTAAAGACAGTAGGAAACTCTCCACCGTGTGGAGATTGGTCCTAGACACTCTGACAGAACTGAAAGCGGAACGGCAGACCCCCACCTCCGCTTTCGCTGCCTGGTCAGCAGAGGCCGAACGCGCTGGCGCTCAGGATTCCGTCACTGCTGGGACGTTCGCGGGATCCCTGTTCCCCAAGGCGGCTCCTAAAAGGAGGGACGGGGACGCTGCACGCGCAGCACCCGTGCGGCAGGAAAATCAAGAGCAAAAGTCAACAGGTTTACTCCAGCTCGACACCCCCCCCTCAAGCCCAAAAGATCAATCACCGGAGCGCACGGCCCCGCCCCGCTCCCGCCGCCCCCCGCCCGACCCAGCCAGAGGACGGCGCCGACCCAGCCCTGCCCCCGTCCTCGCCCCCGACACCCCGGTCGGTGCAGGAAAAATCTCGTTATGATTTACAAGATCAACACTTGCAAGAACTAACGAGAAAATTAGAGCAACTTGAAATCCGAATGCAGCAAGCGGCTCAGCCCACCCCCACAGCACCGCCGCCTCCCCCTCTTCCTTTTAACCCCTTCCTCCGCGACACGGGGGGGGGGGCGGGGGTGGTGGTCAGAGGGAAACGGTGGCTATCGGGTCGCTGCCATCGTCGGCCCAAATGGGAGGGGGGGCACTGGGACGCGCGAGTGGTAATGATAATCCGGCAAACCGTTGGCGGGGAGTTATTCGGGATGCTATAATTGAGGGGCAGTTTAACGAGTTTAGACCAATGACGTTTCCGGTAACAGTAACCTCACAAGGCAATGAGTGGGAAGCCTGAGATTGGAAAATGATGGGGATGTGCTGGGTTACAGAATTAGTATATGGTGAAAATGAGTTAAAATCACCATGTACTGGTTCAGTAATTCAACTTCCCAGCAGCCACGCCCTGTCAGCAAGGAGATCCTCTATATGGGGTGCAAGCTCAAATGCTGATGGGTGCAGGCCCTTTTGCTAGCCCCGACTGCCAAGTTAGATTCCAACCAGAAGTGTTACGGTTAATCCAAGAATTGGCCTTAAAAATTATTTTAGCCGTACATGATGAAAAAGCAGCACCAGCATTTACAGGAGTAAGACAGGGGCCCACGGAGCCCTATCCAAAATTTATTGCTAGACTACATGCCGCTATTGATGTTAATCCTGAGGCCTGGGGGGCTTGGGACTTTCTTAGTTTTCTCATTAACATTACTTATGATAGTGCTGATGGGTGGGCAGAGAAAGACTTCAGTCTCTTAACTGCCTGTGGCGGAGACCGGCACCGCGCTCTCGGCCCCCTCCCCCCTCCACCCCGCCAAAAGCAGCAGTTTTTACAGAAGCTGCTGACACACCACGTAATCATTAAGCAACGGCGTTATATTCTTAACAGTGTTTTGATGTTTGCAGCGTTTATCATTTTATGTTGTGTGAGTAATAAGGGTAAGAGGCCTCTTTGTGTGATTGTTTTGCGTGTGCGAGACGCGGCAGCTGCGGACTGTGGACTTCTTTGTCAGAGTGCCGTAGTACCCTCTGGGTCATCGGTGCTGCCTGTTTGTTTGGGCTAAGTGTTTGAAGAGTCATAGGTGAAATATCTCCTCTAGCAGGAGGCAGTAATTCTGTATTAATTGTTGTCTTGAATTTAGGTGCATACTCTGTGGGGAGAGTGCACCTTTGTACCATCTAGCTGAGAAGGGTATTGTCATAAAAATTATCTACAACCTTACAGGGGTTGTTCGTTTTACCAGAGGTCAAACTTACTCAGCTTCTTTATTTTACTACAGCTGGGGTGACTCAGGATTTGGATCAGCACTTACTCCTCAAACATTTTGAGCTCAGACAGGGAGACAAAGTCGACCTCTGATAAAATGTAACCTCACTAAAGCAGAAGAATCCGTTGAACTAACAGGCATTTTACATACTGGTGTGGATGTGACTGTAATGTCTGTGACCAGATTTGCTGTTAGCTCGGGTAACTTGAGTGCTTTTTGGGGTTGGTGGTCACGCTGCAATGTTTCAAAGCAAATAACTCATTCATGTAAGAGGTCCAGAAAACCGGGTAGCAAATATTCATCCATTTATATTGGAAACCCCTGCTACATCATGGGGTCGTGACTGTATGGCTCGATGGGGAACTCAAATTGGATCAAATTTGTCTTAATCGCCACTGCAGCACAACCCACCCTGAAACCCACCCTGAAACTAACTTGGAAAACAGAATCACCTGTGTGGGTGGATCAGTGGCCCTTGCCAATGGAAAAGTTGTTCCACCTGAATGATTTAATTCATGAACAATTAAGTGCAGGACATATCGTACCTACCACCAGTCCTTGGAACCCCCTGGTGTTTGTTATTTTAAATAAAAGTGGTAAATGGTGACTTTTACATGATCTCCAACACATTGATTCCCCTAAACTGGCATTTTCTAATAACTGATCTGAAAGATTTATTTTTTCTCCATTCCCTTGCATCCGGATGATGCATCTAAATTTCCCTTTTTTGTTCCCAGTATTAATGTTAGTGAACCTGCAACACGGTACCACTGGGTTGTTTTACCATAAGGCATAAAGAATACTCCCACAATGCAGGTCTCCCAGACTGTTATATATCATTATATGGATGACATCCTTATAGCAGCAGAAACACAGGAGATCATGGAAAAGGCTCTTGCTTTACCCAAAGACTCAGTATCTCAAATGCAGTGACAAATAGCACCTGAAAAGGTACAACGATCATCACCGTGGCAGTACCTGGAGTAGAGAATTTGTGAACAGACAATTGTCCCCCAACACCTTAAACTTAAAACTGATGTTAAGAATTTAAATGATTTACAGAAACTGTTATGAACCATAAATTGGATACAGCTGTTGTTGGGCCTAACTAATGATGATCTCCATAGCTTGCTTTATATTTTGCGAAGAGATCCTTCACTCACATCACCCAGAGTACTTACAGAGAAAGTGAAACGAGATCTCCACCGTGCAGCTAATGCCATCTCAGAAACACGGTAAGCACGGCTTTCACATGTAATTTTTCCACCAAAATGCCAGGGCAATACAAAACCAGTTTTCTTTATCAAGGCCTCAGGCTGAAGACATCATTGCGACTTGCCCTGAATGCCAGAAGGACTCTCTCTCTTCAACAGCTAGTAGTGTCAACCCTCAGGGACTCACTCCTCAGAATTATGGCAATCTGACGTCACTCCGACGTCACTCCTTTTGCTGCATTTGGATCGTTAAAATAGGTGCCGTCAATATTGCACCACTTCTCATCACAGATACCAGATCAACAAGAAGTCCAGGGCAAGACTCAAGTCCTGGAAAGTGCTAACTGGGCAGGACCATATCCTTTAATAACCTGGGGAAGAGGTTATGCTTGTGTCTCCACAGGTTACAGTCCCGGTGGTTACCAGCAAGCTGTGTGCAATCACACCCGAGGCGTGAGAGGCAGCTTTTGGTGGACGCTCAGGAGCCGGCTGTGGGTGCTGTGGATGCCCTTGTGCCAACAGTTCGCCATCTCTTCAACTGATCACTTAAGCAGAATGTATGGGTAATGCTTGCTACTGCAATAGGACAAAATACACTATCTCTGTCCTTAATCACACTGCAGTTGCCAACTCTTTTAAGAGAAAATGCTAACAGTACTTGCAACTCCTTGATGAAACATATAGGCTTACTAGTCACTAGTGAAAGATGTAGCTTAGACAAAATGTACTTATTAATAAGGATGAAATGCTATAAGAATGTGTGTATTCAACTTGCTTTCTTTAGCCATATTAAGAATTAGGAACTCAAGTGTTTAACCTTATTATTAAACTCCCTTGGTTTTCCCCCTTGAGTGGTGGCCAGGCTCTGGGTGGAACCCAACAGGAGGATGAAATCAGATGTTTCCGCTCAAAGAAAATTGCCAGTTATTTTGGCCTGCTGATTTAGATATATGAGGCTGGACCTGCTTGCAGCGATGTTGGATGCCTCACCTACGGATGGACGCATCGCGTAGGATTTCCGGTTTGTGAGGAAGGGCACTCTAAATTCTCGCTGCATCCAGGGTTCCCCAGCAATTGCGGATCTGAATGTTAGCACCCCATTAAGTAAGTGTGCTATTCCGTATTTTGCCGTACTATTTATTTTTGTAGCATTTAGTCATATCCCTTAGTTATGGGTATTGAAATTAGCCTACTCTTTTTACCTAATAACTGTAACTGCTGTATTGTTTCTAGCGGTCTGTAAAACTGTTTTAAGTATGATGCCTTTTTTGAAGTTTGCCTAACCCTTGATTCATAAAGTCTCAAAATAAGTGTTGCAGGTGCTGCTGCAAAACAAAGAAAGGGGAGATGTGGGAGGCATTGGCCTGTCAGCCTTACACAGCCTCTAAGCAATAGCTAGGGTTGATGAAGAACAGGCCTTGGAAGATAGATAAGAAACTGCTGAGTTGTGCCAAGGTAGCAGGCAAGAACAGTGGACAGCTGCAACACTGAACTGTGAAAAAGTACTAAGCTGTGAGAAGTTACCATCACGGTAGGGCGGAATGCGCCAGGGAATATGGGAAATTAGTTCAATTGACCCGTGAAACTGATAATGGACCAGCCTATACCTCTCAAAAATTTGCTCTTTTTTGTCAACTCTGGGGTATATGTCACATCACAGGTATACCACATTCCCCCACGGGGCAAGCTATAGTGGAGAGAGCGCATCAAAACTTTAAAAGCGCTTTTGCAAAAACAAGAAGGGGGAGAGGTCTTGGCTGCTGCAGAACCATTTGCAAAAGCGGTGTATGTGTTAAAGTACTTACAGCTCACAGGTGATAGGGAGGAACCACCAGTAGTAATACATACTATGGATCTGAAATCTGATATAAGCCGGTGTGGAGATGGTGCTTTTGCTCAGTACAAAGATGTTGCTATAGGAGAGTGGAAAGGACCTGTGGAACTAACAATGACGGGTCGAGGCTGTGCCTGCATTATTACCGATACCGGCACTAGATGGGCTCCGAGTCGATGGGTGCGACCCTGGAAAAAGGAAGTTAAGAAAGATGAAACAGAAACCGAATGAGATAGTAACTTGGAGCGAGGGTTATGTTTGTGTTTTCACAGATGCCGGCTCTCGCTGGGTTCCTGCTTGGTGTTCAGCCTGTATTGGAACCTGTCTCAGGGTGAAGGATGGGTGGTCTCACAACCAAACGCCACCGCAAGCCCTGAAAATCCGTTCTCTACGTGCTTGGTAGAAATACCTGTGGATACATGGCCGAACCCACTGCAGTTTTGGCTTAGCAAACAAACTAATGCTACTTCTTTGGCTTTAAGTGGTCTTTTAACTGATGCTGATAGTGTCAGACATGCTACGTTATAAAATAGAGCTGCGATTGACTTTTGCTTCTAGCGCAATGACATGGTTGTGCTGAATTTGGAGGAATGTGTTGTATGAATCTATCCGATCATTCAGAATCTATCTTTAAAAGCATTCAGCAATTGAAGGATGGAGTCAAACGCTTAACAGAAGATGATGGCTTGGACTGGCTGACGAGGATGGTTAAAGGTTGGGGATTATCTGGTTGGTTGATAACATGAGTCAAAACTGTCAGAGTAGTCCTTTTGATTGTAGTGACTGTGCTCTTAACGTTGCCTTGCCTTATAGGCCTTCTGCAAAGGGCCCTGCAGAGGACTGTCGGTGCAATGTTTTTAGCACAGGACCACAGGGGGGTCTGGATCGCTCAGAACCAAAAAGGGGGATTTGTGGCATCGCTGGAGAACAACGAACATGTTGTGAGCGATCCAGACCAAGGGGCCTCACTGTAACAGCAAGATGCAGCTGTGTTCAAGGACATAAACAAGGCCGAGACGGCCTGAGAAACTACATTCCTGGCCAAGAGATAAAGATGTTGGAATGTCGAAAACAGGGGGTCTACCTGGGGGGAGAGCAGCGCGTGGACACCACACTGGGACCAATCATAGAGGGCAGAAGGGCACATGAACAAGTAGCTTTAGCCTATTAGCAATAAGATAGTGGTGCGTGAAGCTTGTGATAGAGTATAAATTGCTGTGTAGCCTTTAATAAAGTGGCATCAACTTGATCACATTGGTCGTCTAAGTTGTGTCAGAGACTTCCGCGTCGGCACATAAATAACAGGAGATGATACAGCAGCCACATAATGATATTTTAAAAGCTTAGAAATAAAAATGTTGTGGAAGAGGAAGCACCTTCTACTGATTTTAGACTCTCTTACCCAGCTGTAACTGGAATCATAGAATCATAGAATGGTTTGGGTTGGAAGGGACCTTAAAGATCATCCACTTCCAACATCCCCTGCCCTGGGCAGGGACACCTTCCACTAGCCCAGGTTGCCGAAAGCCCCATCCAACCTGGCCTTGAACCCTTCCAGGAAGGGGGCAGCCACAGCTTCTCTGGGCAACCTGTTCCAGGGCCTTACCACCTTCCCAGGGAAGAACTTCTTCCATAGATCTAATCTAAATCTCCCCTCTGTCAGTTTTAGACCATTACCCCTTGTCCTATCACTGCATGCCCTTGTAAAAAGACCCTCGCCGCCTTTCCTGTAACCCCTTTAAGTCCTGGGAGGCCGCTCTAAGGTCTCCCCAGAGCCTTCTCTTCTCCAGCTGAACCCTCCCAACTCTCTCAGCCTGTCCTCACAGGGGGGTGCTCCAGCCCCCCGAGCATCTTCATGGCCTCCTCTGGACCTGCTCAAGCAGGTCCATGTCTTTCTTATGCTGGGGGCCCCAGAGTTGAACTGAACACAGTACTCCAGGTGAGGTCTCATGAGAGCGGAGCAGAGGGGGAGAATCCCCCCCCTCGCCCTACTGCCCACACTGCTCTGGGTGCAGCCCAGCACATGGGTGGCTGTCTGGGCTGTGAGTGCACATTGCTGGCTCACAGGCAGTTTTCCACCCCCCAACCCCCCCCCAAGTCCTTCTCCTTGGGGCTGCTCTCCAACCACCCCTTGCCCAGCCTGGGTTTGTGCTTGGGATTGCCCTGACCCATGGGCAGGACCTTGCCCTTGGCCTTGTTGAACTCCATGAGGTTTGCCCTTTCCCCCCTCTCCAGCCTGCCCAGGTCCCTCTGGATGGCACATCCCTTCCCTCCAGCGTGTTACCGCAGCACACAGCTCGGTGTCGGCGGGGAACTTGCTGAGGGTGCCTCGATCCCACTGTCCATGTCCCCAACAAAGATGTTAAACTGATCCCAATACTGACCCCTGAGGACACCACTTGTCACTGCTCTGCACTTGGACATGGAGCCATTGACCGCAACTCTTTGAGTGTGACCATTGAGCCAATTCCTGATCCACCGAGTGGTCCATCTGTCAAATCCATGTCTCTCCAATTCAGAGACAAGGATGTCGTGCAGGACAGTGTCAGATGCTTTGTACAAGTCCAGGTAGATGATGTCAGTTGCTCTTCCCTTATCCACCAGCGCTGTAACCCCATCGTAGAAGGCCACCAAATCTGCCAGGCAGGATTTGCCCTTAGTGAAGCCATGTTGGCTGTCACCAGTCACCTCCTTATTTTCCATGTGCCCTTGCAGAGTTTCCTGGAGGATCCGCTTCATGATCTCGCTGGGCACAGAGGTGAGACTGACTGGCCTGTAGTTCCCCGGGTCTTCCTTTTTTTCCCTTTTTCCCTTGTTAAAAATAGGGGTTATGGTTCCCCTTTCCCAGTCAGCAGGAATTTCACTGGATTTCTCAAATCTGATGGCTAGTGGCTGAGCCACTTCATCCTCCAGTTCCCTCAGGACCCGTGGATGCAACTCATCAGGTCCCATGGACTTGTGCACCTTCATATTCTTTAGGAGGTCTCAAACCTGATCTTCTCCTATAGTGGGCAGTTCTTCGTTCCCGCCTTTGCCTCCTGTGTCTATGGGCAGTGTGGCTGGAGCACTTGCTGATGAAGACTGAGGCAAAAAAGTCACTGAGTACCTCAGCCTTCTCCCTATCCCAGGTAACCAGGTGTCCCGTTTCCTTCTGGAGAGGGCCCACATTTTCCCTTAGTCTTCCCCTTATCACCGAAGTACCTATAGTTGCCACTCTCTTGTTGCCCTTGATGTCCCTGGACAAGTTTAATTATCTCAGGGCTTTAGCTTTCCTAACCTGATCCCTGGCTGCTTGGACAGTTTCTCTGTACTCCTCCCAGGCTCCCTGTCCTTGCTTCCACCCTCTGTAGGCTTCCTTTTTGTGTTTGAGCTTGTCCAGGAGCTCCTGTTCATCCCTGCAGCCTCCTGGTGGTCTTACCTGACTTTCTCTCTGTCAGGATGCATTGCTCCTGAGCTTGGAGGAGGTGATCCCTGAATATTAACAAGCTTTCTTGGGCCCTTCTTCCCTCCAGAGCTTTATCCCATGCTACTCTTCCAAGCAGATCCCTGAAGAGGCCAAAGGCTGCTCTTGTGTAGTCCAGGACAGCGAGCTTGCTGTGTGCCCTCCTTGCTGCCCTCAGGACCTTGAACTCCCCCATTTCATGGTCACTGCAGCCAAGGCTGCCCTTGAGCTCCACACTCCCCTCCAGCCCCTCCTCGTTGGTGAGAACAAGGTCTAACATGGCACCTCTCCTCGTTGGCTTCTCTATCACTTGGAGAAGGAAGTTCTCATCAAGGCATTCCAGGAACCTCCTGGATTGCTTGTGCCCTGCTGTGTTGTCCCTCCAACAGATATCAGCGTGGTTGAAGTCCCCCATGAGGACCAGGGCTTGTGAACGTGAGGCTGCTTCTGTCTGTCTATTTAAGGCCTCATCTGCTCGGTCTTCCTGGTCATGTGGCCTGTAGCAGACCCCCACTATCACATCTCCTGTCCCTGCCCTCCCTCTAATCCACAAGTTCTCGGTTGGCTCCTCACCCATCCTCTGTCAGAGCTCCATGTACCCCAGCTGGCCACTGACACCCCCCCCCCCTTGTCTCCCCTGCCTGTCCTTCCTAAAGAGCCTGTGTCCTTCCATCCCAACACTCCAGTCATAGGAGCCATCCCACCTGTTTCTGTGATGCTAATAAGATCACAGCCCTGCAGGCATTTGCACGTCTCTAGCTCCTCTTGTTTATTGCTCATGCTACGTGCATTTGCATAGTTGCTGGCACTGGCAGCAAACTGATAGGAGTGGGATGGAGTGAGGTTCCCCTCCCCCGGCAACTTGAGTTTTAAAGCCTAAAGACTTGAGAAATATTAGTTTCCAGGTGAAGATATCAAGTTTGTTTTGTAGTTGTATTTCAGATGCAGCACATCTTCTGAATCAAATGGCAAGCATCTTAACTGTGCAAGGGTAAACTTAAAAGCAGGTAGTAGCTAGCAAGCACATGATCAGAGCAATGGGCACAGGACCTATAATGGTAATTTACAAATTGTTATTTTCCGTCTACCTTTTTCTTCTGAAATCACCTTTGGACTCCTGTTCTGCTATGGCCTTTCAGTAAATCAAAGCTTTGTTCAGCTGGCAAATGAAAAATGTCTTAAACTTATTCTGCCAGAAAGAGAGAGAAATGTCCAGTGCATAAAAATGCATTCATGATAGGAGTGCGGTGTGAAAACTTCTGAGTGATAAATGAACATGTAGCATCATATGTAAATAGAGCTCATGTTAATCTTAGGTAGACTTTGAAAGGCATCAGTAAAGCTAGTGACAAGGTTCAAAGAGGACAGAGGTCAAAAACGTTGCCCACAGGACTTTTCTTTTTTGGAATGGTCTCTTGTATCCTCTAATGAAGACTATGTATCTCCAAAAAGAGTAGGTAACTTTAAAATTAGAAATAACATGGTGTCACTTGATGTGCTACTGCCTTTTGAGTTTGGGATCTGAGAGGACAATAACAATACTACTACTTAGGTTTAATTTTCTGTATTTTACTTCAGTATGGAAATTGGCCCCAGTCTACATGATAAATGTTTTGTCAGCAAAAATCATCTTCTATATGAATAATCTGCATCTGGCCACTCAGAGCACTGCTGGAAATATTTAATCTGACATAATATCTCACTGGATCAACTGTTCTACTAGCATAAGTAATGCATGGATTTGCCAATCACCCTTCAAAGGTCAGCCCTATGTTATTGCTGCCTTGTCACAATTTTTTGGTACAGTTTTTACAGGTAGCATGCTGCTGTCCTCTCAGAAGTTAGACACTTTCAGGGGCACCTGGAGACAAGAAGAGAGCAAGTCCTTTCAGGCATGAATATACCTTGATTTTCATCAGTGAGTCTGGCTATTTTCTGTACAACAGAATACGCTCAGTCTTTTGGAGAATTTAGAGGGAAGAAGAAATGGATAGGGGAGAGTATCATCTTAGTTCATGATGCAATCAGAGCAAGATAGAAAATAGCTTGGACAGAGATGTATAGGCAAACATGAGAAAGCACTCTACCCTAGAAACTATTGCACCAAGAAACTTTTCCCTAGAGTCTAGTTTATAAGTTAACTACTCAGTCCCATGTGCCCTTAACTCCAAATGCCAACTTAAGCCATACCACAGTGCTACTTCCCTTCAGCCACTACAGGTCCACCTATGTTTAGATTTCCTGCTGACCTGCATGTGGTACTCAGCAACTGCACATCATTTTCCTGTGGGTTTGTTTTTGAGAAGTGTATGTTAATTCTTCTTAAGAAGAGTAATTTTTATTTTGAATTCTGCCTTACCCAGCAGACTCAATCCCCACCACCACCTTTTCAGCTCAGCATTTATTCACCATACTCCATTCAAGGGCCTGCAAGCATAGTTACTATTTGTCCTGGTTTCAGCCAGGATGGAGTTAACTTTCCCTGGGTTGAGAGGGAGCACAGCTGGAGGGCCGGTCCTGATCAGTCATTGGAGTATTTCATACCATGTGATGCTGTGCCCAGGGATACAGGTGGGCGGGGCTCGCTCTGGCGCGGCTGTTTTCAGGTTTCAGTGCGGTTGGGTGTTGCTGTGGGTGCGGTCTCGCCGGTAAGCCACTGCTGCATTTTACCCGTTTCTTTTTTTTTTGGACTCACTATTGTTACTGTTGTTCTCTTGTTATATTTAGTAAATTCTTTCTTTTTATTCAACCTACGAATTCTCTTCTTTTTGTCCCTCCCCTATTTCACCGGGGAGGGGGAGGTGAACGGCTGCTACGTGGCGTCTGGCTGCCAGCTGAGTTCAAACCTCAACACTATTATGCTGACTGCAGTCGGTCAGCTAAGTCAGGCTTTATCTGCTCCAGCCGCTGTTCCTGGTGAAGGTTCATAGAAGAAACTGACTGAAATGAGTATGCAAAGACAGACGTTCTCCTCAGTACCAGTTCATTTGCCCTGTGAACAGGGCAGTGTCTGGGAGTTACATGCCTAGGACACAATACTGGTAAGAAGGTGTGCATATACCCTTATGAAACCATAGTGTTGTCACAAACAGTTTTTATCTCTTAGCACTGTCTAATACTGGTCTGGAGTCACTTCAAAAGTAGGTCATTCTGCAGTCAATAGAAATCTTGCAGTGCTGATAATCTGTCAGAGCAGTGCTTAAGAGTGATGGAGGAGTAGACTTATTAAGCACATAGAGCGTAAGGTACACAAATAGAGGTACTGAAACTGCAGTTTACCCAAACTCAGGCAAATTAACAAAAAATTTCAATAAGAGTATTCAGTATAGCACCACACAAAAGGTACACTGTGCTTTGTGTTGCCTTTAAGGAACATGTCAAAAAACTTTCAAACTAGAAAAACTAATGTAAAAAGCTTTTTTGTTCATCAGAGCTTACTCTTTGCTGTTTAGAGAAGCCATTCTGAAAGAACCACAGCTTTTGTACATGTTTGGTCTTCCAGGTAGATTAAGCATTGTTCCCTTACCTGTTAGTTCTCTTTCAGCTTCTGGGGTTTAAGCTTTGTTCAAAGAAACTCACTTAAGCCAAGGTGCTTTCAGGAAAAGCATTCGGTCCAGAACTCTTACCAGCAGATCCAACTGACAACATACTAGTCATCTGCTAAATTCTGTTTCTCAAAAAAGTAACAGAATTTTGATCAATTGTAATTGTGTGAATTGGGCTCTACGAATCAACCCCAGGCAAATTGATAAAGATTTGGAATCAGCTCTTAATTCTGTCTTAGGCTCAAAGATAAACAAGGAGTAATACTTGATAAAATTACAAATAAATTGCATCACAGAAAAAAAAAAAAATGGGTGACGTTGAAGGGTCATTTGCTCCATCTCTTCTTTCAGTACAGATTGTTATGCTATAATGGCTTGAAATTTTTTCAAATATAAGGTGCCTCTAAAGTATTTATTGGTCCCTCACATTCCTTACATAGCTAAACTTTCTTAGCCTGAATTGTTCAGATTAAGTTCTGTATATTACCTCTTACACTATTATGCTTATATTAAATAGGCTTTATTTTTTTCCTTTCTGTAACTGAGATGAACTGGAAATGTTTCTATTTTGCTTGAATATGGAACACACAGATGTTTCAGAATATCCTTTATTTATTTGATGCATCTTGCAGTTAGAGAAAGGCCAGTTTGCATAAAGGGAACCTTAGCAAGCCAACAATAGTAATAGAGCCATAGTCAAATGAAAGTGTAGAATGGACCCAGTGCTAATGCATATAAAGAGAGTACTGAAAAACTTCTAGACTTCCAGCTTCACTGACTCTAGTATGGAACGTGCTTCTTTATACTCTTCAGCTTCTTTCAATTCTTTTTCATTTTCCTGGAATTAAAAAGAAAACTTTTGAGTACTTTGAAGATAATGGACATGGAATTAAACTTAAGAAGGAAACTATGACACAAGGGATACATCATTATTGAAAACAAGACACCTTGAGTTTTGTTTTGAAAAGGAATTTGCATTTTAGATGTCAAATGTGTCTGAGGCTTAATTTACAGCATGTATTTTTAGCCTCACAGTAGCATTTACATGTGTAGCAGAATTCTTGGTGAAAAATCAGCTTTTAAAATAAGCATGACTATCTCCAAACTTAGTATAGTTTCAGTGAATCTATTTGTACAAGATACTATTTATTCCTGCAGGTATTCATATCTTAAAAACGTGGCACTAGTTCTCATCTCACTAATAAATCATATAAGCGGTACTCAGTAAGGACTCGGCTGTCTTGTTTCTTGTCCATAGCATAATAAAAGTAGTAAGCAAAGTATTTTGACTATTTCAGTTCACAAGCATATTATATACATCTAAATGATCTAAAAAGACTACCTACTACCTAAAGCAAGTGAACTATTTTTTCTGATCATGTAACTATAACATGAATTCAGAGTCCATTCTAACAGTTCAGGATTTAAGTGTATGTTGAGCGTACAGTCCCTTAAAGAGCTTCTAATATTCTCACACACACAATTTTCATAGACTGAAGACTAAGTCTGCAAAGACAGTTATCTAAAATGAAATATTGGTATGTTATCGAATGCTAGTCTTGGGACCTATAAAAAGTAATTCTTCAATCCAGTTCTAATATGCTGCAATTGCACTACAGACAAGCATGTTTATCCAAGTTCATCAAGGAACAGCAGCATTTCTCAATCAGTGGATTTTGGTGCTATACTTACTAGTAGTTGAGTAAGATCTGCATGTGCAATTTCTAATCTGCGCTGACAGTCTGGAATCATCATTCGTGACTCTTGTAAGATCTCAATCTGTGAAAATTAGAAACCAATGAAATTTGAATGTATTCCAGATAGGAACATTATTTTTAAAGATAAGTCTTTACTCTGAAAAATCAGTAGTCTGGTTATCATCTAGGAACTTCAGAACAGTGGTACTTATTTTTCTGATTAGGCTCTTTTATTAAAAGACACACTTAGCATAATTACTTAAAACTCTGTTAATTTACAGGATGTCCATTTACTTTGTGCTTAATTAAATATAAAGTATTAATTAAGTGCAAAAGAATATTTAGAATAAATATTGGTAAGCCTGATAAGCTTTCCATATAACATTTGTTAAAAAAAGGCTATTTAAAACAAACTTTCTCTTGCTGTCATGAAGCAGCTACATCCAAAATGGGATCAGCTGGTTATATAAATATCATCTCCTGCATCTTTTGGGTAATAAAAAGAAACAGTGTTCAGATAATACCACATAGAGATAATTACTGCATGAAAAAAGTTATTGAGTTATTGATTGCATTGTGTGCACAATTCAGGAAGCTCTGACTGAAAGAGAAAGGGAAGGAAAAATGAAAAGCAAAGACCAGCAGACTCATATTTTTGATGCTTATCATGCATAAAAAGTTATTACTTATCCTTGTGCTTCATTTTAGGAGAAAGATTATTCTCACCATGCACTTTGAACAATATTACTAAACTGGCACCCCACTGAATCTGAACATCCTGCCTCCTCCTACAGAAAAATTCAAATTTATACAAGGGAACATTTATTTCATGGAACATTTCTGGATCAGAAATCCAACCACTGAGAATAAAAGGTGTGCAGAGTTGTTCAATAATGTTAAATCTGTTTAGAAATGAAAATAGGTTAGATATAAGTACGAAACCTCTTCTGCATTCAGGATAACATGCAACAGAAGGCTTTCACTTTACATGGCTTACTTCATTCTGTCATTCCTATGTTGTATTCTTTCAGTATTAATGCTGCCGTACTGAAAGGAACACTGTCATCACAAAAGGGAAGATAAGCTATGGCTAAGAATGTATTTATGCATACAGGAAGGCCTTTTGTAGTATATTATCATCATTCTTAAGTGTCATATGCTTAAGTTCTTAGTTCAAGTCATTTTTGAGAGAAAGGCTTTAAAAACTTTGTTTCTAATTTCCCTTCAGAGAATCTAGGACAAAACCTGTCTACTTTGATAAAGTAAAGATGGGTGACAAACGTTTAAAAAAGGTTAAGCACCCCTAAGTTCTAGTTCTCATCAGTATTATCACTTTCTTTTAAGCATTCAGCATTAGACTGTATTAAAAATAAAACTAGTCAGTCTGCATGTTACACTTTCAACAGTGAACAAATAGAGGTTTGTAACTTCTAGAGAATGAGGTATGCCATGAGATGATGCCTTCTTCTTTATGTACAACTTTGTTCTACAAAGAATACATATAGGAGTGAGAATATCCAATAATTACTTCCTTGGGCCAGTATTGCTAAATAGTTGTGTGTTGTGAAGCTGGTGGATGATATGGAAAGTATTAACTTATTTGATATATGCCACTCAATAAGTGATCTGGGAGGGCATATGAGCTGTAGTCCTGGTTGCTGTAAGAAAAGAACAAAACTACCCTAACCACTCCATTCAAAACAGAATTTGAATGAGATCCAAAGGGGTACCCGAGTTTTATTTATATTTGCCTGCAGTTATGCAATAATAAATAAAAAACAGAAGGAAGATAAATCCTGTAACTACATTCAGTAGGTGCAAACGGTTGGAGATTGGAACAGGAATTTTGTGGAACCAAGATTATTAGTTGATTACTGAACTACCTATGCAAACTTTTATAACTTCTACATAAAACACTTTTTTCCAAGATAATCCCAGATGGACCATTTAGTGTTACAAATGTATATAATAAAACAAAGTCAAAAGCCCAAATAATTTGATAAGCTTTAGGATGGGAATTTTTAAAAAGTGTTTGCTCTCCAAATTCTATCAAAATTTAAACAGCAGCCATCTCCCCTCCCCCAACACATTATAGAAACTTTCTGACTAAATTCTAAGGAGTTTAAATTATAAGCAGGTCACAGAGGAAGTTATTACATGAAACTGATCTAACTTTGCAAAGAACCATAAATATCTGCAAGGTTTTTGTGAATTACAATGCCAAATAGAAGTATTAAAAAACTGATGTAACTGAAGTACATCTAAATAAAGTATTAAGACAAAAGCAATAAAGCACAAAAGTATATACAGAGAGAAGCAAATTGAATTTGTTGTCAATAGGACCAGAAGAGCTACTGTGACTAGTGAGGATGATGTTCCTATTCCTTTAAGTGTACTGAAAAAATCCAGTTTAACAAATCTCTTCAAAGAGCCATATCTCTGGTCAGTTGTCTTTCAGGACTGAAGGTAGTTCTACTAAGGGAGCAGATGTCTAGCATCTTTCAAAAGAAAGCAGTCTGCTCAGATGTGATGGAGCTCTCTAACCATTGGGGTGTATATAGCCTATTTACTAAATACGATGTGGATTTTTTGTAAATTGGTTCAGACGTCAAAGAACTAGTGCGCATAATGCACTATCAATAACCTTCAATCTGTTTTTGATAAATTCCAGATTGCAGTGACTGGAAACAGAAAAGCCAAATAGATGCAAACACACAGATCCATCTACCAGTTGCTTAAGTGGAAGGGCACCATAACAAAAATCAGGGTATGGTGACAATATTGTTTTATATGACAGGAATGATGTTCTAAACACAAAAGATAAGTTAAGAAAGAACAGAAATGTGAATGAGTCATATATATATATGAATTGTATACACACACATAAATATATATTTATGCTTTTAAATACTGCCTCATCACTTGCCCTTTGTTGCACAACTGAAAACAGATAATCATAACAGTATGGATCTACTCAAATACGGTGGGGAAGAAAAGAAAAAGCATGCAAATAATTCAGTTTGCTAAGAAAAGTGCTACTTGTTTGAACTATTCATCAGAAAGTTTGTAAAACACTTGGAATCCATTGACCAGTTACAGCCATATCTGATGGAAGGACAGAGATCCAAAAGAAAAAAAGGACATCTCGAAGTATCATGAACACCAATGGTTCAAAAATTAATAATCCTACTAAGGTAAAGACTGTAGCACAAAGTAAAGAGTGATGCTAAGGCTACTGGTTGGCTAATCAACCTATTTGTAACTTAAATCCACAGCATGGTATTACTTCTCACCTCACCAGTAATCAGGGAATATAAAGGCACACAGTGCTGGGCCAGGATGGTGGCAAGGTGATACAGGGAGTAGGACAGCATAGGTGATGTAGGAGAAAGCTGGTTATAGGGAAGGCAGGAGCTCACAGGAGATACAGCATTAAGGGGAATATAGAGGGGGAAAAAACCCAAACACACACAAAAACTGTAGGAAACCAAGTTTTATTAGTTCTACTTCCTTTGAAGCAACTTGTTTTATTTTCATATAGTAGGCCCAAAAGACAGCTTGAGCTATCCACAAATATAGGATACAAGAACACACTGCAGTCTGTTATGAGTTTTTTGCCAAATACATTTGATCAAAACACTTCTGAAGGACCACAAACAAAAGCTTGCAGTAAAGAATTGGAGAACATTGTTTTGTTTCTATAGTGTTTGAGCGTTTCAGGCACTGAAATGGACATGTATCAACCACAAGCTAACTATCATTTGTAGCAAGAAAGCTAGAGAGGAAGAAAACCTTCTAGACCTAAATGACTCAGTATTTCAAAGAAGCTTTCTCTGCAGCTCCTCTCAGGTGAGGGCCAATCCTCTCTTTTAAAGCAGATCCCTTTAGGACATAAAAGGCAGAAAGGTTCCTTTGGTCTTTTTGGAAAACAGTTTGTCACTGGCTGTTTTCCACTACTGTACAACTGTAAGGTTTTTCTTCATTGCCAGCAGTGGGGGGATGGAGGGAGGACACCACATGATTGTTCAGAGGACAGAAGCAAAACTCTGTGTCCTCCACTGAAAAAGTTTTTGATTAAATACTCTGTATCATAAATTACAGATACTGCTCCTTTAAAATTAACTTAGAGGATTATAATGGAATTTTCCATTACAGAAAGTTGTCATTTAATCAGCAGGCAGCACATTTCCTCCTAGCAACTCAAAATTCTACCTGAACAGATCTGTGTTGATGCAAGTATAAAGCCTCACCCTGTAAACAGGTGAGAAGTGGTAAACATTTGAATGAAAATGTTTCTTTGGGAGTAGCATGAAGGAAACACTGACAAAAGACAGACCTGCTTTCCCAACAAGAATGCCTCAACCTTGTTAGAACAAATAACTAAATTTTCTCTCTGCTGAGGTTAAGCCTGGGGGAGAGGTTTAGAGAGTTGGTTTTTGTTTGCTTGTTAAGATAGTCCAGATTTTTTTTCTCTCTCTAGAGCAGAGGAAAAGTGAGCCCAATGACAGAAGAAATGATTCATGTCCTATCTTGGTGGCAAGTCTTTTGTACCATAGGAATGTCGCCATACTAACTTATTACAAATATTGCACAAGTGCCTTTAATCTTCAGTATAAAATCTGGAATCCAAACGGTATTTACACCTGACTAGAGAAAAAGGAAAACAGCCTCTGGAAAACAGAAGGGGAAAAGGAAGATGACAGTAATGATTTTTTCATCATTTGGTATCTTTCAGAAAGCACATTAGGCAATAAAAACAAAGTTTGAAAGCATTTTTAATATCGCCTGTATATTAGGAATATTATTCTGTATTTAGTACAGAGAATTCCAAGTTCACAGAATCCCGGAATCATCTTGGTTGGAAAATCCCTTGAAGATCCTCCAGTCCAACCATGAACCTCACACTGACCATTCTCAAATCCACCAGATCCCTCAGCGCTGGGTCAACCCGACTCTTCAACCCCTCCAGGGATGGGGACTCCCCCCCTGCCCTGGGCAGCCCATTCCAACGCCCAACAGCCCCTTCTGCAAAGAAATCCTTCCTAAGAGCCAGTCTGACCCTGCCCTGGGGCAGCTTGAGGCCGTTCCCTCTTGGCCTGGCGCTTGTTCCTTGGGTCATGAGACTCATCCCCCCTCTCTGCACCCTCCTTTCAGGGAGTTGGAGAGGGCCAGGAGGTCTCCCCTCAGCCTCCTCTTCTCCAGACTAAACCCCCCCAGTTCCCTCGGCTGCTCCCCATCAGACCTGTGCTCCAGACCCTGCACCAGCTCCGTTGCCCTTCTCTGGACGCGCTCGAGTCATTCAATGGCCTTTTTGGAGTGAGGGGCCCAAAACTGAACCCACTCATCGAGGGGCGGCCTCACCAGGGCCGAGTACAGGGGTAAGATCCCTTCCCTGTCCCTGCTGGCCATGCTGTTGCTGATACAAGCCAGGATGCCATTGGCCTTCTTGGCCACCCGGGCACACTGCTGGCTCATTATCAATCAACCCCCCTAGGTCCCTCTCTGACTGGCAGCTCTCCAGCCACTCCTCCCCAGGCCTGGAGCGCTGCTGGGGGTTGTTGTGGCCCAAGGGCAGCACCTGGTATTTGGCCTTATTGAAACTCCTCCAGTTGGCCTCAGCCCATCGCTCCAGTCTGGCCAGATCCCTCTGCAGAACCTCCCTACCCTCGAGCAGATCAACACTCCCACCCAACTGGGTGTCGTCTGCAAACTGACTGAGGGTGCACTCGATCCCCTCGTCTAGCTCATCAATAAAGATGTTAAACAGGAGTGACCCCAACACCGAGCCCTGGGGGACACCACTCGTGACCGGCTGCCAACTGGATTTAACTCCATTCCCCGCCACTCTTTGGGCCCGGCCATTCAGCCAGTTTTTTTACCCAGCGAAGTGTGTGCCCATCCAAGCCTCGAGCAGCCAGTTTCACCAGGAGAATGCTGTGGGAAACAGTGTCAAAGGCCTTACTGAAGTCAAGGTAGACAACATCCACAGCCTTTCCCTCACCCAATAAGCAGGTCGCCCTGTCGTAGAAGGAGATCAGGTTTGTCAAGCAGGACCTGCCTTTCATAAACCCATGCTGACTGGGCCTGATCATCTGGTTGTCCCACACATGTTGTGTGATGGTGCTCAGGATGAGCTGCTCCATCAGCTTCCCGGGCACCGACGTCAAGCTGACAGGCCTGTAATTTCCCGGATCATCCTTCTGACCCTTCTTATAGATGGGCGTCACATTGGCCAGTTTCCAATCTGTCGGGACCTCCCCGGTCAGCCAGGACTGCTGGGAAATGATGGAAAGTGGCTTGGCGAGCACCCAGCCAGCTCCTTCAGCACCCTCGGGTGTATCCCATCAGGTCCCATAGACTTGTGTGTGTCTATGTGATGCAGTAGGTCACTGACTGTCTCCTGGATTGCGGGGGGGTCGTTCTCCCAGTCTCTGTCTTCTGGCTGAGGAGGCTGGATTCCCTCAGTACAACTGGTCTTGTTATTAAAGACTGAGGCAAAGAAGGCATTAAGCACCTCAGCCTTCTCCTCAGCACTTGTTGCCACATTTCCTCCTGCGTCTAGCAGGGGATAGAGGCTCTCCCTGGTCTTTCTTTTGCTGTTGACATATTTATAGAAACATTTCTTGTTGTCCTTGACTGCTGAAGCCAGATTAATTTCTAGCTGGGCTTTAGCCCTCCTGATTTCCGCCCTGCATAGCCTCACAGCCTCTTTGTAATCACTGTGAGTGGCTAGTCCCGTCTTCCGAAGGCTGTAAACTCTCCTTTTCTCCCTGAGCTGCAGCCAAAGCTCCCTGTTCAGCCAGGGGGGTCTTCTCTGGTGCCAGCTTCTCTTACAGCACCTGGGGACCACCTGCTCCTGAGCCATTAAGACTTCCTTCCTAAAGAGTGCCCAGCCTTCCTGGACCCCGATACCCTTCAGGACCGTCTCCCAAGGGATCTTGTCAAGCAGGTGCCCAAACAGGACAAAGTCAGCCCTTTGGAAGTCCAGGATGTCAGTTCTGCTTAGCCCTCTCCTGGCCTCTCTAAGAATAGAGAACTCTCTTATTTCATGATCGCTGTGCCCTAGTTAGCCTCCAACCGCCACATCCTCCACCAGTCCTTCTCTGCTCACAAAGAGGAGATCCAGCAGGGCACCTTCTCTGGTCAGTTCCCTCACCAGCTGTGTCAGGAAGTTGTCTCCCACACATTCCAGGAATCTCCGGGACTGGTCCCACTCTGCTGTGTTGTATTTCCAGCAGATGTCTGGGAAGTTCAAGTCTCCCACAAGAACAAGGGCAAGCCATCGTGAGATTTCTCCTAAGTGCCTATAGAATATTTCATCCACCTCTCTGTCCTGGGTGGGTGGCCTATAGTAGACTCCCACTACGACATCTGCCCTGTTTGGCCTTCCCCCTGATTCTAACGCAAAGACACTCCACCCTGTCTTCACTACACTTGTACTCAAAGCAATCATAACAGTCCCTAACATACAGCGCCACCCCACCGCCTCTCCTGCCTTGTCTGTCCCTCCTAAAGAGCTTGTAGCCCTCAACAGGCGCACTCCAGTCACGGGTGACATCCCACCATGTTTCTGTAATAGCCACTACATCACAATTTTCCTGTTTCATCACGGCTTCAAGCTCCTCCTGTTTGATACCCATGCTGTGTGCATTGGTATACACACACTTCAGATGGGCTGATGTTTTGTCCCCTTCCCCCTTCAAAGCTAGTTGAAAGCTCTGTCACTGAGCCCAGCTCACTCCTGCCCCAAGATCCTTTTCCCCCTCTGGGACAGGTGCATCCCAGCTGTTGCCAAAAGCTCTGGCGTCCTGTATATTAACCCGTGACTGAACAATCCAAACCTCGCCGATAACACCAGTCTTGGAGCTACAAGTTCATCTGCTGAGTTCTCTGGTATTCTTCTTCATCCATCCCCCCAACTGAAGGGATGGAGGAGAACACTATTTGTGCCCCCGACCCCTTAACCAGTTTCCCCAAGGCCCTGAAATCTCTCTTCATTGCTTTAGGACTTCTCCCGGTAATATCGTCGCTACCCACCTGAAAAACCAAGAGCGGGTAGTAGTCCTTGGGTCTCACTGGAGCAGGGAGTTTTGCCGTGAGGTCCTTGACCCGGGCCCCAGGGAGGCCACAGACTTCCCTATGAAGCGGGTCCAGTCTGCATATTGGGCCTTTGACACCCCTCAGAATGGAGTCACCCACTTCAATGACTCTTCTGGGGTTCTTTTTAGAACTGGTTTTAATACCTGGTCTAGAGTGACCCGGCCTTGATGGACCTTGATCTTCCTCCTTATTTGACTCATTTTCTTCGTCCTTCTCTACTTCATTCACAAGTTCCAGGGCCCTGTACCTATTGTGAAGGGACACCATGGAGGGTGAGGGAGGTCGGGAGAGGATTTTCCTGCCTCCCTGAGCAGGGACCTGTTTCCAGCCTCCCCCATCTCTTAGGTCCCCTCCTCCTGCCTGGCAGCAAGAGGGTGAGGGATCGCCTGCCTCGTTTGGAGCCTCTATTTGCTCCTGTTGCTTCATGGGTGCCAAGGTGCTACTCCACCAATCAATGTCCCTTTCGCACTCCCTAATACTTCTTAATCTTTCAACCTCTTCTCTGAGTTCCGCCACCAGGCTGAGCAGGTCATCCAGCTGATCGCAGCGCACACGGGTGCTGTCACTGCTGCCCTCCGGCAGGACTGAGGGGCTCAGGCACTCCCTGCAGCCCGGGACCTGGACCGCTGCGTGTTTGCGTGGCAGCTCCGTCTGGGTCACCACGTTCTTTCTGGTGGTGGTTTTGACACGAGTGGAGACCATGGTTCAGTCCACTCGTGGAGGACGATAAGACGAAACTAGCTCAGATAAGTTCTAGACCCAGGAGATGGACTGCACCCTGTCTGCGCGAAATGCCGCGCAAACTGCCGCGCCTCACCCTTCTGACGCGCCATGCCCTGTTTGCCCGTCCTGTCCACTGCGTTCCTGGTCGCTCGCGCTCCCCAGGGGCTGCTCTTGTCCATGAGGGGCGTTGGGCATTGTCACTCCAGGCTCTGCCCACTCTGAGTCCCCGCTGCCCCCATTAGCAGCTCACTCTTCCCGCTCAGGGGGAGGCGGCTTGAGGCTCTCCCTCTTCCCTGGGCTTCTGCCTTCATGTCTTGCGGTTTTGCCGTGGGTTTTTGATGCTTTCAGAAGGGTCCCCCACCGCTATCCTCCTCTTCGGAGGCCCTCTCCTCAGCAACAAAAGTTGTTAGCTTTTAAGGAAACAAATTGTGCTTATTAAGGATACTGTCCAAATACATAAGGGGGAGCATTAGACCCTTTATTATCATTTCCACCACCTCTTTACCTAAGCAGCTAGCGCTACAGATTCAGATTATTAAGCAAAGATCAAATATTCTTAGAAAAAAAACAGAATTCATGAAAATAATCAGACTGCAGTGAAACTGTATGTTTCAGCTAATCTTACTGTACTTGATTGGTGAAAAGATTGAAACTTTGTTTGAACCAATAGGGTGTGGGGGTACAAAGAGTTAAAAACTTAAAAAGCCAACTGAGCTCTGGTGGGTTGACCTTGGCTGGCTGCCAGGTGCCCACCAAGCTTCTCTGTCACTCCCCTCCTCAGCTAGACAGGGAGGGGGAGGAGAAAATAAGATGGAAAAAACTCATGGGTCAAGATAAAGGCAGCTTAATAAAAGCAAAACCCGCACACAGAAGCAAAGGAAAACAAAAGATTTATTCTCTACTTCCCATCAGCGGGTGATGTCCATCCACTTCCCAGGAAGTAGGGCTTCAGTACACGTAGCGGTTGCTCCATAAGATAAACATCATAACAAACGCCCCCCCCTCTTCCTCCTTTCTCTTAGCTTTTATTGCTGAGCAGATGTCATATGGTCTGGAATATCCCTTTGATCAGTTTGGGTCAGCTGCCCTGGCTGTGTCCCCTCCCAACCTCCTGTCCACTCCCAGCCTACTGGCCTTTGGGGGGGATGTTGGAGAGAATCTTAATGCTGTCGAGCACTGCCCAGCAGTAGCCAAAACACTGGTGGGTTCTCAACACCTTTCTAGCTACCAATACAAAGCACAGCATGATGAGGGCTGCTGTGGAGAAAGTTAACTCCATCCCAGCCAGAACCAATACATGAGCTAACTGGTGTATTTCTTTGATGCTACATAGACATTTAGAAATTAAAAAGTTACAGAACATTATAGTGTTCCTTTCGGGTAGAACTCCTCTAGTAACAAGATTAGCAGCTCATTCTCATCTTTGATAATAATTTTCAAAAACAATATAAATTGTTTCCAAATGCATTTCTTTTTAGCTGTTTCAGGAAATACTCTACCTCCCACTCAACAAAGCAACAGAAATATTGCTGTTTTCACTAATACTTGGAGAAAAACTGTGTATTAACAAGACTATATGTACTCTTTGGCATGCAGATATTAAATTCAATTAAGATATTAAATTCAATTAAGTCCCTTGGATTTTTAATTCATCTGGAAATGACATTACACAAGATATAATTTGGAACTGTAGGACAACTATTTAAGAAAAAAAATTATCATTTATCAGTAAAAATGCTGACAGTTAACAAAAACTCCAGAGTAGATTTACAGTCCCGCTGAGAGGAAATAAGGAGTAGATACCTCAGGTTTTTCATTACCAAATTAAGGCTTCATTACCAAAAAAATCCACATGGAGGTACAATTGCATTATTTGCTGCTACCAGTCAGGGGTCTTCATGACCCTCTACAGAAACTATATGCAGAATTTACACCTGATAGAATACATCAAAAGTCTTTTAATACTTTTTTTTCTAACTTGTACAAACCTCTTTTATATAAAATAGTTCAGTTTTTATTAAAATTGTTTTCAATTTAATATTTTATTAAAATATTTAATAACCCTTTTTCCTAAAATTCTTGTGGTTGAAGATAGTGTGATTTTGAGATATAAAATTTAGGAAAATATTTCTTTTAATAGTATTTTTCCCCCAAATACTGCTCTTTATTTATTATGGTTTTTCTGCCAATAAATTGTTATAAGCTTTCCCCTAAATTCTGAACATCTCATCTGCCTTTTATAGACATAAAACAGACAGAGTGTGGATTTTTGGTTTGGGGGTTTTTGCTGTGGGTGGAGTTGGTTTGTTGTTTTCATTTCTCTTTTTGTTGTTTTTTGTTGGTTTTTTGTTGTTTTGTTGTTTTTTTTTTTTAAATAAGCTGTGATAGGAAAGGAAGGGCTTCCCTGCCCCATAATGCTATCGATTCTTTCCCTGGGATATACTGTCTACCACAAGTAGATCTCACACAGCTTGGATTCAGCTGAAGTACATTAGTTGAGACACAGCAAGTAATACAAATACAACATGCACCCAGGACAATGGTAATGTATGGGGTCTTCCAGTTATAATCTTGGTAAGAGTATACCAGCACTGAGAGCAAACTGTCCTTTTTGTTTCTCAGATATTGAATCTGTTCCTCATTAAATTAGTCTTTCTGGACAGTGCAGGTGAAGGCTAGTATCTAACAACTGCCAACTACCCTAGTCCCTGCCTCAGCTAGAGAACACTTGAGTTCATCGGAACCACAAGGTGGTTGTAAAAAAAAAAGTAAATTTTTCTTTACACACTTCTGTACTGTTAAACCATATGTTCTATTGCAGAGTTGTAACTAGAAAGCTAAATGAGAATAGTAGTATATTTACAGGTAAGTAATGCTTTTAAACATCCCTCCCTCAACTCTGGATTGATTTGTGTATATATATATATATATGATTTAGATGATACCTCAGCTAAAATACATTAAAATTATTCCCCTAGTCTCAAATGATTGAATTCATTCCCATCCCCCAAATGCTATTTTTCATTACTGAAATAAAGTCTATAACCATATTTTTAAATAAAGTTATCCAGATTATGAATTATTAACTAAAATCAATTCTTAAAATATTGTACTGGGTGTGGCTGAGCCGGAATTGGTTTTCCCCTGTAGCAGCCCTCATGGTGCTGTGGTTTATGTTGGGAGCTGGCAGGGTGTTGATAGCACCCTGGTGGTGTGGCTACTGCTGAGTGGTGCTTACACAGCACCAAGGCTCTTTCCGACATTTCCCCCCCACAGTGGGACGGGGTGGGCAAGATCTTGGGAGGGGACACAACCAGGACAGCTGACCCCAACTGACCAAAGGGATATTCCAGACCATCTGACGGCTGCTCAGTATAAAGCTGGGAGAAAGGAGGAAGGGGGGGGGGTCACCCTTGGTCCTCCGAGGCAACCCCTCCGCGTATGGGAGCCCTGCTTCCTGAGAAGGCCCGACATCGCCTGTTCATGGGAAGTAGAGAATAAATCTGTTTGCTTTTTTTTGCTTCCGCGCGCGGACCTTTGCTTCACTTTGCTTATATTAAAACTGCTGTTGTTTTACCCACAAGGGTTGGGTTTTTTTCCTATCTTATTTTCTTTCCCCTCTTTGCCCTGTTGAGAAAAAAAGGGGAAGGGGGGGAAGTGATAGAGCGACTTGGTGGGTACCTGGCATTTAGCCAAGGTCAAACCACCACAAATGTATAACTACAGATATTTTTCCTGAAGAACCTCTCAAAGTATTAACTCTATCCAAAATGTTTTTTGAGCAAGGTCTCCTGGTATATAATTTTCTTTAGTGTAAGAAATTTGATCCTATGAAAAGCACGCACATTCTTTCTGAGCCTCCCAGTTCTTTATAACCTAAAATATTAACAACTTCCAGAATGCAAAGTGCTCTAAAAGAACAATAAGTGAAGATGTCATTGGAGGAACTGATTGCTTTCAAAGTGGATCAGGCAATTTCTGAATGAATCAAGACTATTCTCTTTGAAGGCTTTTGTCATTGAAAATACCTTCAAGTAGTGTGTAACATTTCATTTCACAGCAGAAGTTCCCAGCCTCTGCTGTTTTTGACTTTGATGATATCTTGCCAGATTACTGTGGAAATACCATGATGAAGTCAAATAATCTGATAAATAGGGGACACTAAAAATGGGAATTGCATTCCTTAGTTCTTGTTAGCACCAGCAAATCTTCAGAAATACTATTTCTGTAGGATCTTGGAGTCTCGGTCTGTGGTGAGGTAGAAGACAGCTCAGCTCTATAAATACAATTCTTTATTCGTATACAAATTCTTTATTTGTATTTCTTTCTTCTGGCATAATGAAAGCAAGGGAGGACATGCAGACATAAACTGAAATCTGAACTTATTTTTAAAGTTGTTTTAGCTTGTTCTAAAAGAGCTTTCTCCTAGCTTGTTCTCATTTATTTTTATATTGGGTTTTGTTTAACCTATTCTTTGGTTGTTTGAAAATGAAGATGGGAGAACAGTAGTTTTTACAACACGAAGTCACCAGACTGTTGAAATGAGTGAAAATAATTTTAATTTACAGTTTCAGTTTCTGTGAAGATTTAAGAGAAAACATCTGGGAAACGCTTGGGAAAACATAGTTAAAAGATAACATATTTAGCTGAAAAAATATAACAGCCACAGTTAAACACAGACATGCCACAGTTCTGTAAAGAATATAAATGAATCTCCCAAACCCAAGCCTTCTCTCAGTGACAAGGAAACTTGACACTCCTTGTTCCAAAAGGGCATGTACCACCTGTCTGCAATAACTGTCCTTTATGGGGAACCTTCCAAGAAAAATTTAATCATATTGTAATATTGACTCTAAACCATACCTATTGTTAATGAGTGACAGCCATCCTGACACTAAGTGCTAAACAATCCATACCCAATCTCCTTATAATTTAACAGTTCTGGAGGAAAGGAAGTTTCTACAAATGTATATTATGACTTTTATAATTGACAGGATTTTAGTCTAGTACTTATATAACAGGAGTCTGGAAAAAGGTACGGGAGATTCTTTTATTTAAAGATGACTATGATTAAATCAGAGCAAAGAAGGATTTTATAAAGCAAGTTTTAGGATCGTTTACCTGCTTCTTAATTCCATAATCATCACATGCTTCAGCTTTCATTTTTTCAATCTTTTCTTCTTGCTGTTTTGCTTCTTTTTCATACATAACTTTTTCTTTTGCCAATCTGCAATTAAACCAAGTGATTGTGTTAATCTGGTTGTATTATGGTAAAAAGTTACACCACTGTAAACAAAAAAACCACTGAAAGCTGCAGCTCTATAAAATAATAGTTTTATAAAAAAGGCTCTTAACCACTGCAAAAAACTGCATCTAGGAAATGCTGATTTTAGCTATAATGTATAATAATTCTTATAAGAATAATTTCAATTAAAAATATTTGTAAAGATGTGGTCTTATCCATATAGAATATCCTAAAAAAGCTATATACTGGTACTTCATTTCAAATACATAATAGAAACAGATAAGAAGCTGCCTTGTAGATCTAGCTAACTGCTAATAAAGACAGTAGTACAGAGGAGAAAGTTAGCTATCTCAAAAAAAGTCCTCACATCATAGGTAGTGAAAACAAACTTAATATTAAGATGTCTGCAAAGGCAACACTCTTATCACTGACTTTTAGATCAGCATTTGCCAGACTTTCTCATCACCATCCAGACTCTGATAGTTTTGTGAATGACCTATATTGGCTGTTATATTCATGTAGCCTTTCCTCTTTCCTAGTAACTAACTACTAAATAACACCACTTCACCAGCACCAAAAAATGACAGACATTCTTCTTAATAGTAACTCTTAAAAAAAATTATCATGTGTAAATGGAAAGAAAAAGCACTTTCAGGTTCACAAACTATGATCCCAAAAGGGTTTGTTTTGTTTTTTTCCTGATCACAACTCCATGTCATGCTATTAAATGCAGTATTTCCCAAACTAGTTTTCATACAAAATAATGAAAAGTAAAATTCCCAAATAACACAGTAGCCTCATAGTCTTGTGCTCCCTAGAGTATTTTCTCCATTTATCTTGATGCTGGTTTGAGAGTTATAGACAAAAGTAAAAATTCTATAATTTACATTATATCAAATTTATTTATGGCCTTATTTTCAAAGGGAAAAGAATCCATCCTTTAATCCTAATAATGGGCCCATGTTTGGGAGCAGGATGCTTTTTGCTAACAAGCATAGATTCACAGAATCCCAGAATCATCTAGGTTGGAAAAGATCTTGAAGATCCTCCAGTCCAACCATGAACCTCACATTGACCATTCCCAACTCCACCAGATCCCTCAGGACTGGGTCAACCTGACTCTTCAACCCCTCCAGGGATGGGGACTCCCCCCCTGCCCTGGGCAGCCCATTCCAACGCCCAACAACCCCTTCTGCAAAGAAATACTTCCTAAGAGCCAGTCTGACCCTGCCCTGGCGCAGCTTGAGGCCATTCCCTCTTGTCCTGGCGCTTGTTCCTTGGGTCAAGAGACTCATCCCCCCTCTCTGCACCCTCCTTTCAGGGAGTTGTAGAGGGCGATGAGGTCTCCCCTCAGCCTCCTCTTCTCCACACTAAACCCCCCCAGTTCCCTCGGCCTCTCCCCATCAGACCTGTGCTCCAGACCCTGCACCAGCTTCGTTGCCCTTCTCTGGACATGCTCGAGTCATTCAATGGCCTTTTTGGAGTGAGGGGCCCAAAACTGAACAATTCAAGAAATTTTGAAGGTTAGAAGGGAATATTAAGGTAGTCTAATCTGATGTCCTGTGGTAATTTTTACATTGCAATTCCATTATAAGGCTTAATTATTTGTTGTTATTGTAATTTTGCTGTTACATCTCCTACTTTATTACATATGTTCACCATGTATATGTTGGATTATATAATGCTAGATTCGAACCAAAACATCCTTCAGGATCTGGAGAATAAAGAAATAATTCCTGATTAGCTAATTCAAGACCAAAACATTGAGATGCTAGTGCAAACCTGAGAGCGTGCCAAAGAAAGTCCTTCCCCAAACAAGAACAAGCCTATATCAGATCAGCCTATATTAGCTAAGATTGTTTAAGGAGAACTCAAAAGCCAAAAGAACATAATCAGATCCAATAAGCAAAGAATATTATACAAATGAAAAGAGAATAAAGGTCTTGGAGAAAGCTTCTTGGTCACATCAGCACATCAGAGCAAAGTAATTCCTGAATTGTCACAGTTAAGTACCCTACTAGAAGTGCTGCTGAGGATGGACAGAACAGTACAGGGTTGATAAGAACCTTTTGTGAACTGAAGCTGCCACAAAAGCACCACTGATGTAATATCTTGAGAAAAATTCCAATTGTTGATATTGCAACAGCAGGAATTCTCCCTGCTTTTGACAGAGTCTACATCATCAAAAATTGTTTTGCCAAAATAGCCTTAAGCTGTGGTTCCACAACAGTTGCTCTAAATTGGGCTGTGGCAACACTGACTTGAACTGGTTTCAACCCCCATGGAATCGCACCATCGGAGAGGGCCTTCAAGTCTTATAAAGAAGCAGTGTGTAGAGCATGTAGTGTAGGTATCATCTGGGCCAGTTTCTACAAGTCAGCCAAGTACTAGCTTTGAAAAGTAGTACTGAGGAAAGACAGCGGCCTAATTACTACTAATAAAGATACTAAATCAGGGGCTGTAATTCCAACTACTGGAACTAGCTCCAGTATTAGCATCAGCAAATATGATGAGTTAATTGTTTGATCAAGGTTGCTTGATTTAATTTCAGACAGTATTATTTGCTTTGTCATTTTTGGGTTCCAAAAAAGTTAATTTTAATCAACCTGTGAGACAGCTGATTTTTTTTGAATGAGAACACAAAATTCCCTTGAGGAGCAAGGGGAGACAGATATGATTAAAAGCAGTTTTTATGTTGATTTACTTAAAGTGTGTATGCCATCAGAACTAAAGGCAACTTGCATTGCTAAACCCAGCATTTTGAATTATTTTAATTTTTAGCTAGAACAAAAGGCACAATGTTTGTCACTACTTATGTTTTCACATTTTCAAACTCACATCTCACTCTATGCGCACTAACTTTTCAAACTACCTGCTACTCAAGTTTGCTTACTTTTGTCAAAAGATAAAGGACTGCATGTTCTGGCCTACTTTAGAACTAAATTTTGCACACTTTTCTCAGATCTGGATGCTTAATAATTACATATCCATATTTATTTACGTACTTCTACTTCTGCATTAGTTGTACATTTCAGAAACAGAACTTGAAATATTCTGCTTTTAAAATTGGATGAAATTACATGAAACCGGAAATATGAGACTGCTTTCTGTGACACTTTTTCCATTGCACTTTGTTCAGTAATCAGAATTGTCCAATTTAATGTTCTATTTATCATTCTGTATTGGGTTTGTGTGTGGCGGGGTTTTGGTAGCAGGGGAGGGGGCTACAGCAGTGGCCCCTGTCAGAAGCTGCTCGAAGCTCCCCCGGCTCCGATTTGGACCCACCTCTGGGCAAGGCCGAGCCAATTAGCGACGGTGGCTGCGCCTCTGCGGTACCGTATTTAAGAAGGGGAACCTGGGAGGAGTTGTGAGGAGAACATCTGTGTGAGCACTGAGGTCAGTGGAAGGAAGGAGGAGGGGGGAAGGTGCGCCAGAGCAGAGACCCCCCCCAGCCCGTGGGGAGAGGACAGGCTGTGCCCCTGCACCCATGGAGGTCACCGGGGGAGCAGATGCCCACCTGCAGCCCGGGGAGGGCCCCACACCGGAGCAGTTCAGGAAGAGCTGCAGCCCATGGGAAGGACTCATGTCAGAGAAGTTCGTGGAGGACTGTCTCCTGTGGGAGGGACCCCACGCTGGAGCAGGGGAGGAGTACGAGGAGTCCTCCCCCTGGGGAGGAAGAAGCAGCAGAAACTGCAGGTGATGAACTGACTGCAGCCCCCATCCCCTGTCCCCCTGCACCACTGTGGGAGAGGAGGGAGAGAAATTGGGAGCAAAGCTGAGCCCAAGAAGAAGGGAGGGATCAGGGGAAAGTGTTCTTAAGATGTGGTTGCATTTCTCACTGTCCTACTCTGTTTGACTGGTAAATTAAGTGGTGGTGGTGATGGTGGTGTTCAAATTGAATTGATGTTCTTTTACCTTCCCCAATCAAGTCTGTCTTTTGCCTGTGACCATCCCTGTGTGAGTCATCCCTCCCTGTCCTTGTCTGGATCCCCAAGGCTTCTGTTTTATTTTCTCCTCCCCCTTCCTGAGGGTGAAGGAGTGATAGAGCAGCTGCACCGTGCTCAGTTTCCCTCTGGGCTCAAACCATGACACATTCATAAGATTGGGATACTGATATTAATGCTATTAAGAAGTTTTGATTTGAAAACATTTTCTGTAGTAGATCCTTCCTCTAGATGCCATGAAGCTCTTTCTATTGAATACATAGCTTGGGAGATGCAAAATTAAAGCAAGCTATTGATCTCACAATCTTCATCACTCTCCACAGCTACCTGAAAGGAGGTTGTAGTGAGGTGGGGGTCGGTCTTTTTTCCCCAAGTAGTATGTGATAGGACAAGAGGAAATGGTTTAGGTTGGCTATTAGGAAAAATACACTCTTTCTTCACTGAAAGGGTTGTCAAACATTGGAACAGGCTGCCCAGGGCAGTGGTTGAGTCACCATCCCTGGAGGTATTTAAAATACGTGTAGACATGGCACTTGGGGACATGGTTTAGTGGTGGACTTGGCAGTGTTAGGTTTGCGGTTGGACTCAATGATCTTAAGGGTCTTTTCCAACCTAAATGATTCTATAAAAACTGAAATAAGACTTCATGTAGTTGAAAACAAAGTTATTGTTAGCTTTTCAAGTTGAAATATTTCACAGAAGCCTGACATTGTGTGTCCATTTCTTGAATTCTTGGTGGAGATTTTTACATTGTGTGTCAGAGGCACCATATAAGCCAAGAATTTTTCCATACTCATTTGCTCTGTACAAAGTTTGTTTGTACAAAAATATAAAGCCTTGCTAGAGTAATGGATGGAAGTACCAAAACAAACATTTGTTTTGCTCTTTCACCATGTCCCCCAAACCTGTGACCCAAACCCATTTTTATCCCATAAACTGTTTTGTCCATGACATGCAGTTAAAGATATTATCTGAGACTCTGCTCTGCCTTTTCTATTTGTAGAGGAGTGATGTCAAATATGCTCCAATTTCTGTCTCCATGTCTGACAGCTCTAAACTACAGACAGTTTTATTTTTATACCAACACTATAAATCTAGTCATTTGCAATTCAGCTGCATGTTCATTAGCTGCAAAACATAGCGGTTCAGCTCATTCTACTAATCTCCTGTCTTTACTCCATTTTTTTGCCACTTTTGCTGCTGCTCCTCCACAAAATACAACACTGCCCCTTGTAAGATTAATTGATCATCAACTTAATCCTAATTTGGACCAAGTCAGGTGGTAAATGGACCACTTTTGCTTGTTAGCGAGATGTGCGCAAGCACACTGATAAATTTTGATTATTTATCAATTACTGCGAAATTAAGTAAATCTATTGAATAAATTCTAGCCTGATTGCTATAATAGAGTTTGAAAATATTGCTATTGATAATGATTCTCACTAATAGTCTTTTCCGACTGCAGTTGCTGGGTTGTTGGCACAACAACAAAGAATTAATTTTTCATAACATCAGCTGCATATTCCTTAACAATCCTTCATTAATCCATTACATTATGCGGCCGCTCCTCTGTAATGTGTGTTGCTTTGCTCAGGAAGCCTACAACACCATCATATTTTATGTGAATTACCAGCAATTTTAATATCCTTCCATTAAGGCATCTTGTAATAGTTAGCATATGCTACAGTAAGTCTTAAAGCTCCTTGAGATGAGTTAGTTATATTGCAGATACAGTTGTGTTTCATAATGCTGTCTTTGGAATGCAAATAACAAAACCATGATAAAATAAAAAAACAGCCCTTGATCTTAATTTCTTATTGCACAGGCTAAGTCACTTATATGAAGGGTGGAACTGAGCTTATTTTAAACAAATCTGCTAGTATGTTTTCCCAAAGTTAATGGAAAAGTAGCTCTCTGGAAAAATGGAAAAAAGAATTAGACTCAATACACATTCAACTACTCTAATACTGTATTTTTGAGCCATGTAGCCAGTGCCAGTTCAAATGACAAAACTAAATTGTTGTCATCATATTCTTAAGGGCCTGTATAAGGAGCTAACTTAAGTGTGCAAACCTGTAGAAAAGCCATGCACAGTATTTTTAGCTTCCAAAGAGGAAAAAGGAAGCAGTGGCAATGCTTCATTTTACTTTGCACTGTGATTGCAGATCTTGCCCAAGGTCACACTTCAGTAAGTGTGCACCCAGCACTGTTGCAGAATTATAAATGGTCTAGAATAGAGGTCACTATTCATTGAATGCTATTTCACTAGAAGAATACACTATCACTGAATAAGACAGGTTTCTTTATTATGTGCATCAAAACTATTTTTTTTTCAGGCATAAGCAAGCCGTTATTCAAACTTGGTGAAAGTATTTTAAACCAGTGATAAATATCTGGGTTTGTACAAGAGACAACACAAAAAGTTTTTAATTCTTACCAATGTATGTATTTTACATGAAATTAGTATTTATTTTGAACATTCCTCTTTCACAACTTACCTTGAGGCTACAGAGGCTAAAGAAATTAGGTTCCCATTTCCTCCCTTTCTTCTCGGCCTCAGACCAGGTCATGCATTGTGCAGAATGCTGATGTTCAAAGACAGCAAGTCAAGAATTTGGAATTTCTTAAAGCACAAGCATGATGTTTTAAATTTAAGTATTCCAGGCTATTTCCTCTTGTACACACGGGTATTCTGGGTGAAGCATTAGTAGTCAAAAAGAATTTCCTTTAGAAATTTATCTTATTAAAAAAATATCACATACTTGCAATGTGATTTAAGAGTTCTGATATACTACATATTGTTGCTAGAGGTTAACATCTACTTTGCTAAGCTCACATGATCTTCACTTAAAAAAAAAAGTCTTACTCATTCTGACCTAAGTCACCTGAGCAGGCAGCAGGCAAGGCAGCAAACAAGCCACTCCACAGACTCCCACTACTTTCATCACAACCATAGCTTTCAGTTTTCAATAAAAAAGAAAATCTTTTACTGAATTTTTCCATTTTCAAAACTGTATATACACCAGTAAGAGAAATGTCTAACTTAAGTCCATTCTATATTGAACTTTGTGTTGAAAGGGGCATTGGGGATTTCTCAAATTCCTGAAAAGCTGCTTTAAGAATTTATATTGACTCCACATTTGTGACAATTAATTAAACAGAACTAGATCAAGAACTAGAACTAGACAAACATGTTGTCTCTGCCGCTCCTTCCTCCTCACCCTCTTCCCCTGCTCCAGCGTGGGGTCCCTCCCATGGAGACAGTCCTCCACAAACTTCTCCAACGTGGGTCCTTCCCACGGGCTGCGGTTCTTCATGAACTGCTCCGGCGTGGGTCCTCTGCACAGGGTGCAGTCAGTCCTTCAGGGACAGACTGCTCCAGCGTGGGTCCCCCACGGGGTCACAGCCTCCTTCGGGCATCCCCCTGCTCCGGCGTGGGGTCCCCCCCAGGCTGCAGGTGGATTCTGCTCCCCCGGTGACCTCCCTGGGTGCGGGGCACAGCTGCCTCACCAAGGGCTGCCCCACGGGCTGCCGGGGAATCTCTGCTCCGGTGCCTGGAGCACCTCCTGCCCCTCCTTCTGCCCTGCCCTGGGTGCCTGCAGGGTTGTTGCTCTCACACATTCTCACTCCTCTCTCCAGCTGCAGTTGCGCAGCAGTTTTTTCTCCTTCTCAAATATGGTCTCCCAGAGGCGCTACCACCGTTGCTGGTGGGCTCGGCCTTGGCCAGTGGTGGGTCCATCTCGGAGCCAGCTGGCACTGGCTCTGTCGGACAAGGGGGCAACTTCTGGCAGCTTCTCACAGAAGCCACCCCTGTAGCCCCCACCCCCGCTACCAAAACCTTGCCATGTAAGCCTAATATATAGATACAACAGTTTTCTCAAAAGTATCTAGACACCAATAAGTTATACTTTTGGCTGACAGAAAGAATACAGAGACTGAAAAAAATGTTAACCTAAGTAAATCTAGTTTTGCCACACCTCAGAATACTTTGTCTACAAAAACTGACACAAACCACCATCCACTTGCTTACAAATGCAAGGAGAACATTTACAACATTCCCGTCCAGCAAAGCCAGTAACCATAACACAGGTCATGAAAGGGACCCAAAGCAAGCAGTCACAAAGCTGCTCAGTCAGACCACACTAAAACTTTCTGGCTTAAAAATAACACACAAGTTCATGATTTGCATGCCCTGCACAGTGCCAGGAAACAGGACCTTAGAATCATATAATCAATTTCTTGCTTGTAGCAGTACTTGAGAACTGCTCCCCATTTTGAGATTTTGGGGTGGTTTGGGGTTTTTTTGAGAACTCAAAGTGTCCTTTGTGATAGACAGTAAACTGTTTGTTCATCAAATTCCATTGAAGATACTGGGAGCTCGTGACATGTTATTCCATAAACTATGTTGGCCTAAGCTTAATCTTAACTATTACACTGTGTAACGACTAACTGACTGTAAGTGCTTATCTAAGTTGAAATGCTGAAGCAAGGACTCCTACTAGGCAAAAGACTGAAAAGAGGGAGAAAGGGAAGAAGGACAAAGGGGAGAAAGACAAAGGGAAGAAGAAAAAAAAAAAAAAAAAAAAAAAAAAAAAGAGGGGGTAGTGTCTATATTCTGTAAGATATAAACAAAGACTTTGTGAGCCACTCTCAGGAAAGTAGGAAATACGAGAAGCTGGTGACGTGAGGAAGACCCGGATGGAGCGACCCCCTAGCTGCAAAGTGCGCAGACGCAGGATACACCTCTCAGAGAGACCCGATAACGGAAGGCGGAGGATATAAAAAAGACGGACCCTCGGGAAGTGGGTGCGCGCCGTTGGTGGAGCAGGGACTCCCCGGCCGCCCAGCGCTGTTTTGCTTATTGCCGCTTGCTAAAATAAATAATTGAAATTTAATTTGTCCTAACTTGCATCATTTTGGCAAGATAGTCTATAACATCCTTATCTAGCATAATGATAAACCTGTATCCATTTTACTGTTCTAGTCTTGAAGTCCAATCCTTAAAAGCTAATCAAGTATTAAAAAGTATATACATTCTACTGTTAGTCTTTTACTAACTGAATTTAATTAAGTCATAATAGAAAGTTGATTGTACAAAACTGGACTATTTAACATCCGGACTATTTAACATTACCAGTTTTAAACCGGCGGCCACGGCCACCCTCCAGCACACCTCGGCAGCTCCGCCCCAGCGCAACAACTCCCAGACCCCGCAGCAGGCACGGCCGGCAGCGCACGAAGCCCCGCTCGCAGCTCCTCCACTCGGCCCAGCGGAGCCCCCGGAGGCCGCGGCGGTAGCAGAGTCCCCTCCCCGCTTAGGGCGACGGGGCCTGGCCTCAGAGCCTCCAGCAGGGCCGAGACCATTCCCGCTCTCCGCTCGCCCCCTCGGGAGCGGCAGGACCACCTTCAACCTCTCCCAACTGCTTCTGCTTCCCCCCCCCCCCCCCCCCGCGCGCACACATTCACCTCCTTACGACGCCGGTCTTGATCTTGATCTGCCTCAAACGCAGTTCGGCCATGACAGAGCTGCTAGAGAAACAACGCAGACTAAACCCTAGCAACACAGAGAGAGAAGATACAACGCAGCACCGTAACGGCGCAACCTGATCTCGCACATGCGCCAAGCCGCCAGCCTGGGCGGCACCAGCGAGGGCGGGACTCCACGCTCCCCCCTCCCGGTGGAGGCGTCTCCATAGAGACCAGCGAGAGCCGGGCCGGGTGCGAGCGGGCTCCGTGGGCGTGCAAGTAGCCTGCGCGGGGCTGCGATCGCCCCGCGAGCGGCGAAGTGTCATTCACCATTTTTTCATAAGCACACACGAAAAAAAAGTTTGAATCCACTCTCAGATGCAGCAATAGGTTTTATTCTGAGGTAGAAACAAATTAAAAGGTAACATTAGCACTGGCAGGTCAGTCCTAGAGTTATAACTGACTGACAGTTCAAGGGCTGTTATTCCTTCATGCTTATACTTAGTTGAGGCTAACCATTTAAGGGGTCAAATTGTAGAAAAATAATCCTTTGGGTCTGTGTTTGAAAGAACTTTCCCTTAATGAGCATTTAAATCAATAAGAAAGGAAAAAAAATAGCTTCAATCCATAAATAAGAAAGATAAATATAGCTTTGGTGGAGTACAGTTCAGGAAGATCTATATAGACCTTTTGTTTTTCACATCCTTTTGTCCTGAATCTCGACACTATTAGTGACCAATGTCTCTTGAGAAAAAACAGCTGAGGGACGATGTCATATTCCTTTTGATGACATGCCAGTTATAGGTCATTAGCCAGCAGCCATATGAGTGCGGCTGGCATTATTGGGCCCCCTTCAGACATGGTATAGGGAGTCCACAGAGTTGTGTCTTATTCACAGAGGAGGACAAACATGACCCCTGTTACAGAGCCCAGCAAACCTCCTCAGGGACCTGCAAGCTGGGCCAGCCCATATACAGCCTTGGCTTGGCAGGTTGTCTCTGTAGGAAGACATAGGTCTTAAAATCAACAGCCTGCATAACACCATGAATGACTGTGACTTGAAGACAAGTTTACAGATGTATTATTTATTTGATATTGAAGTGCTAAGGCTTGGACAACAGGCCCAAGCCAGAGTTGACCTATAGATGAATCCTGTATATTTTAGAACTGATAACCATTGTGCTAACAGGTATTATACTGAGTTATAACAAACCACCTATTCTGATGTAAACGGTGGAAGTGTTGAAGCCTGAGCAACAGGCCCTGAACCGAAACTGTTAACTCAGTATGTAATCCCTAATGAAATCTGCATGGAGGATGGAGCTATCTTGAATGTATCTTTCCCTTCCTTTGGATGTGAATAGAATAAGAGTCATGGAGACAGGTGTCTGTCCTTGAGGCCTGATGTGAGACCTTGCGCATAATCCGATCAGATAAGCAGAGAAACTCCCTTAGTTTCTCCCTTGAGCCCTGGCCAGGCTCTGGGGGGAACCTAATGTGAGATGGAAACCAGATATTTCCACTCAAAACAAAGGTGCCAGCTATTCTGGCTTGCTGATTTTTGGGTATATAAGGCTGGACCCGCTCACAGCGACTTTGGAAGACTCACCTACCGGTGGATGCACCGCGTAGGATTTCCCACTTGCCGGGACAGTCTCTGCAAATCCTCGCTGTAACCGGGGCTGCCCAGTGACTGCGGATCTGGATGATGGTAAAGTATGCAAGTGGTGATGGATCTTTCTTAATCACTATTCTCTCTCTCTCAGGTAGCAATGATTTGATGCATTACCCTGTATTTTCCTATTTGTTTAAGTGCACTATTCTGTCTTTTCTTACGGTATGTTTTCTGTATTATTCTGTTATATTATTTAGTTATTTCTAGTAAAATACGCCTGCTCTTTTCACTCTGGTGTCTGAGTTTAATTGATATCCCTAATCAGCAAAACAGATAGGCAAACCCGATGTCACTCATGCAGGAAGAGGAGGAAGCAGAGCAGCACCCTGACAGGTGTAAGGGAAAATGTGGCCCCTTGCTTTGACAGAAACCCAAATCTTATTCATCCAGCTTTAGAAAGTTGTATCAAGTCATGCTGGGGCTGAAGCTGTTCTCTAAACAATTCCAAGGCAACACAATTTCCACTTGCACTACATACCCTTTGGAAATCACTCCTTAATTTTTTTTTTATATATTCAGTAGATAAAATTAATCTCTGTACAGCTGGCCAGCATAAAGCTAGACACCATTTAAGTGCACAAGAATGAGTTTCCCTGGTTGTGAGCATACAACATTGTGGAATGGCTGGAAAATAACGGACATATTATGAGCGATCCAAACCGAGGGGCCTCACTGTAACAACAAGCTGCAGCTGTGTTCAAGGACAAAAACAAGGCCGAGACGGCCTGAGAAACTACATTCCTTCCCAAGAGATAAAGATGTTGGAATGTCGAAAACAGGGGGTCTACCTGGGGGGAGAGCAGCGCGTGGACGCCACACCAGGACCAATCATAGGGGGCAAAAGGGCGTGTGAACAAGTAGCTTTAGCCTATTAGCAATAAGATAGCGGCGCGTGAAGTTTGAGGTAGAGTATAAATTGCTGTGTAACCTTTAATAAAGGGGCATCAACTTGATCACATTGGTCGTCTAAGTTGTGTCCGAGACTTCCGCGTCGGCACAACATAGTATCAGTATTACGTGTAGTGTAGATCTCTTGACCCACTTTCTTATTAGGTGATCATCACTGGTCAAAATGATCTTCCAAAAATATCCCCCCCACCGCTTAGAGAGTTATTCAATGCCATAAATACAGGCAAGTGGCATAGGTTTTTAGCACATAGCCATGGGATGGGACAAGGATAAAATGGGTTGCTGCTGCAGAGTTTATGAGATACCTACTGAACATGGTGAATCAAGTGGGAGCTGTGTTTTGTTACAGGAGAGGCTTGATTATGTTGGAAAGTTAGGTAAAGGAGGAATGAGTCACCAGGCAGAAACTGAAAAGAGTCAGGGGCAAAGTCCATTCCCATTTCTGCCTTTGTAGCTTCACCAAACACTGCCAGGACAGATTCTGATTTCATCTATGCCTCTGTGAAAAGTAAGTAGCCCACTGGGATGTGGTGGAATAAAATCAGAAGGAAACCTACTCATTTTCAGCAGTTATAGTGACAGTACAATTTACCCTAGGTAGAGAAGGCAGCAATGGTGATTCCTCAAATCTTACACTATTGGGGAGCACATGTTACAAAACAAACCTCTCATACAGTTTTGAGGGTTAAACTGTGCCTATAATAAATACTAAGCTACAATTCAAACCTTTTTAGCTAACTTGAGGCTTTTTTAAAATCAGTTTTTCCTAGCTCAGACCAACCATTATGCGAAAAGCTGGAAGTAGTGAGAGAAAAAGGGATTTATGCACATGCATGAAAAGGAGAATATGTCCCTTTGTGAATTATTTCCATGGGTCCCCTACATACAAATGAAGAGATATGTGATATAACAATTCATTGTTCTGACACACACCTGACATGCAGTTTTTAATGCATCATGTTACATTAAGCTTAGCCCATGGTCTAACACCATGCAACATAAATTTCTGTGAAGGCAGTAACATAACACGATACTGTCTTTTAAAAAACACAATTTTTTCAGATCACTTTTTATCCATGAACGCCCAATCTAAAAATCAAGGTGGCAGATGAAAATGAAGTGAATGAGTATCCACAAACCAGAATATTTATCTTGTGTAGTTTTGCTTATTGCTACCTGTATTCAAAGACTCTAGTCAATTTTTATGTTGTAATACATGAGTAAAGTTGATGGACATATTTTTTTGTCACCCTCAGTTAGACTTTATTCACAGTCAATCAAGAGAGACCTGATAGCCATTAAGACTAAAACACACTGAGAATTTTCACAAGTGTTTATTTTGCAATAGAGAGGGGCTTTGATTATGAAACTGCCACTAATGTTATTTTGGCTGCTTTGTTTTTATCCTACCTATGAAACAGGTTTTCTGTTTTAATTGATAATTTATTTTAAAATAAAAATATCATGTAAGTGATTTTCATTGGAATGAAATAAAATGAATTATTGATTTGACGAAAAATGGATGTGGGAGAGAGGCAAGTCGACATTGGCCTGTCAGCTCTGCACAGCCCCTGAGAAGCAGCCAGGCTTTGATGAGAAACAGGCCTTGGGCGAAAGATCAGAAACTGCCGAGTTGTGCCAAGGTGGCAGGGAAAAACAACGGCCAGCTGCAACACTGAGCTGTGGGAAAGTGCTGAGCTGTGAGAAGTTACCGCCGCGTGAACAGCGCGTGAACGAGAGGGTGATTGGTCTGCACAGCCGAGTTAGAGGGGTCTGATGCTGGTAGGAGAAAAGGTTGATAGCTGTCTAATTGCTGATTTGCTAATGATGAAGTAAGAGCTTTGGTGAGAGCAGAACTATGTAGTATTGTAAGAATAAAGGGTCTTTCCTTTTGCACTTCAATGGAGAGTCTGTGCCTCAATTGCCACAGTGGGCCTGTGACCAGCATCTCCCCTGAGCTGAGACGCCTCTCAGGTGCCAAAACCCTTAAGGTACTGTCCGCCATTAGAGCCGACAGGAGCCCAGGGAGAAGTCAACCTGCTTGAGTCTCAGTTATCGCCCATCGAGGAATGCCGATGCATTGTGAGTATTTACTCTGAACTCGAGGGAAATTTTAACTGTAGGCTAGCTTCTCTTGCACCTACCTCTCTACCTACCAATGTGTTGGGGTATACACAGTTATTTTCACGAGCGTGGGGACATACTTATTCCACTGGATCCAAATACTTTTGTCTGTCTGTGTGTTTGTACAGCTTGGGTTTGTGAATGCGCATGCATATATGTATAGATTTAAGGTACTGTAAAGTAAGTTAGTGTGAATCTTGTCATCTTCAAATCTGTAGTTAAGTCGCTATTTTAATTATAACATATCTTACTGAATTATTTTGTAAATATTTAAATTGGTTAATGATCAAGTGCTGCTAGTCATTAATAAATCTTGATTTGCTGCTAAACCATTACCATGTTAATACTTTCATAGGTGACAGAGAGCGCCTCAAAATACATCAGAGAAGGCATTGAAAGGTCAAAGTTGAGATGGTAGGTATGGTTTTCACACTGGTACTTTCAGCAGTGCCCTACTTAGATTCTAGTTGGAAAGATGTAATGCCCCTGTGACTGTACCAGCAGCCCAGGCACCTAGTGTGGTTGCTAGGAATTTCTAGAGGTGCTCAGAAGTTAGACTAAACATGGATGATTTAACTAAAAAATCTAGTCAAATTAAATGCATTAAAAATAAAACTGTGAAATCAGATGTAAAACACTGATAACCTCTATTAAAGCTTAGATTTTTCCAGCATTATTTCAGTATATCAGAAAGATGCTCCTACTTCTCAATGGCTCAAAGCTACTCACGGGGTTAGTAAAAAAACATTACATTTTTAAGGTCAGCATGGACTTTATTAAAATAATGTCTATGTCTTCAAATCCAGAAATTTATTCTTTTTTTCTGCCTTTACTGTGAATCTGATACTGGTTTTTGCACTTTTTCAAATGTTTTATTGTACAGAAAAGCCTCTGTTTTCCTTGATGTTGTTTTTAGCTGAACTAGCAGGTACAGCAAATGTTTTTGTCATTTAATTAGCATTGCTCATGCATAATTCAGAAGTGGATTGAAGGCTGAAAATGTAGGATTGTTTTCTTTTCCAGTCTATGAATAAAAAAAGTGGAGAAGATAACATGGTCAAGACCCTAATGGTGAAGGGTCAGATTTCCAAAGATATTTTGGTTTCTGGAGATGGAGACAGATGACTGGTGGGAATTTCAAAATCCCTACTATAGATTAAATGTCTTAACTCCTATTGACTTCAGGGGAAATGAGGCACTAGCCCATATAGGCACTTCTGATAATCTCACTAGCCATTTATCTGCATGTTAGGTATCTAAGTATTAGCTCCTGGAGACAGGAAATAATTTTTCAGTTCACTAAATGTATTTGCTTTGTTCGTTTAGTAATCTGTCTAGTTTGAAATACATTTCCTGTTTATAAGGAAAAAAAGTGATGCCATATGTTTAAGATGGTTAAATACAATTAATTAAACTAGTTTTATGCATTTAAATTTATTTTTAGTTTCTACCCCAATGCATTTTTGATATAAACACCAAATAAAATCATCATTTAGTAAAGTCTTTTGCCATTTTCTGAGATAATATGAATGTAAAACATAAGCATCTGAACAAATTGCAATAATTATCTCTCACTGTGTATATTTATATGCTAAAACAAAAAAGATATTGAAATGTATCAAATATACATTGCAAATCAGCTTGTGTTAATCATTATGCCAGTCAATGAGAGCAAAGATAATTACCAAGTACAAATGAAAAGCAAAAATAAAATCAAGGTTTCCTTCTCACTGTTTTTAATCCTGATTAAAATTAGAAGCTTAAATTACTATGAGCAAGTAAAGACTAACAAGGATCTGTAAGATACAGCCCTGTGAAATCCAGTCACAACCTCTTAAATCTGTTCTTTTCAGAGTCACAAGAAATGTTGCACCTTGTTCTCTTGTTTATTGACCCAGATCTGTGAAGACTTCTGTGCCTTAATCAGTGCAAACATAACATGATGTAAGTGATGAGTTCTCAGAGTTTATAATTACCCTTAGCTCCACTGCCAGCATATCACAGGTAACATTTGCCAGCAATAACCCATAATGTTTGGAGCTTTTTAACTTCTGTTTAACTCTTCCCAAGTAACAGCTGGGCCCTTTGAATGCTTGAGTTTAATTCCTTGATTTTCAGAACCCTCAACATATTCCTCTTCTGCCTATGTAGCAAATAAAATAAAACACTCTGCTGTTACAAAAGGAAAGAACATAGCCAAAATCTTGTACTGCAAGTTGAAAAGGGCATATACATGATGCAGCTTGTATGTATTAGCCCTATGCTCTGCAAATGCTTTGCTTAAAGTGTACAGGGAATGAAGCAGATCAAATCATAATGCAGAATAATTTGATGAAAAATAACATCCTTTTCTTTTCACTGACACAGGCCAAAAAGTTTTATCTCTTTGTTTTCTAAATCTTTGCTTTGTCTTGCTGAGAAAGCTTGGGGGGGGGGGGGGGGGGGTGGCAGGGACCTACATTTTCTTATTGAAGGTATGAATAATGAGATTTGCATGCATAAATTTTTTGCACCACTGTCCTGGTTTCAGTGAGTGGCAGGGTTTTGGTAGCAGGGGAGGGGGCTACAGCAGTGGCCCCTGTCAGAAGCTGCTCGAAGCTCCCCCGGCTCCGATTTGGACCCACCTCTGGGCAAGGCCGAGCCAATTAGCGACGGTGGCTGCGCCTCTGCGGTACCGTATTTAAGAAGGGGAACCTGGGAGGAGTTGTGAGGAGAACATCTGTGTGAGCACTGAGGTCAGTGGAAGGAAGGAGGAGGGGGGAAGGTGCGCCAGAGCAGAGACCCCCCCCAGCCCGTGGGGAGAGGACAGGCTGTGCCCCTGCACCCATGGAGGTCACCGGGGGAGCAGATGCCCACCTGCAGCCCGGGGAGGGCCCCACACCGGAGCAGTTCAGGAAGAGCTGCAGCCCATGGGAAGGACTCATGTCAGAGAAGTTCGTGGAGGACTGTCTCCTGTGGGAGGGACCCCACGCTGGAGCAGGGGAGGAGTACGAGGAGTCCTCCCCCTGGGGAGGAAGAAGCAGCAGAAACTGCAGGTGATGAACTGACTGCAGCCCCCATCCCCTGTCCCCCTGCACCACTGTGGGAGAGGAGGGAGAGAAATTGGGAGCAAAGCTGAGCCCAAGAAGAAGGGAGGGGTGGGGGAAGGTGCTTTTAAGATGTGCTTGTATTTCTCACTGTCCTACTCTGTCTGTTAAATGTTGTTGTTGTTAGTGTCTGAATTAAGGTGATGTTCTTTTTCTTCCCCTAACATGTGACCATAATGAGCAAGTCACTCCTCTCTGTCCTTATCTCGATTCCTGAGCCTTTTGCTTTATTTTCTCCTTCCCATTCCTGAGGGGGAAGGGGTGAATGAGCAGCTGTGTGGTGCTCAATTGCCCTCTGGGCTCAAACCAGGATAGGGGATCCAGGCACCCTCAGTAAGTTTGCAGATGACACCAAGTTGGGCAGGAGTGTTGATCTGCTCGAGGGTAGAAAGGCTCTACAGAGGGGTCTGGCCAGGCTGGATGGATGGGCCGAGGCCAATTGTATGAGGTTCAACAAGGCTGAGTGCTGGGTCCTGCACTTGGGGCACAACCACCCCACGCAATGCTACAGGCTTGGGGAAGAGCGGCTGGAAAGCTGCCTGGCGGAAAAGGACCTGGGGGGGTTGGTCAACAGCCCCCTGAACATGAGCCAGCAGTGTGCCCAGGTGGCCAAGAAGGCCAATGGCATCCTGGCTTGTATCAGCACTAGCGTGGCCAGCAGGGACAGGGAAGGGATTGTGCCCCTGTACTCGGCCCTGGTGAGGCCGCCCCTCAATGACTGGGTTCAGCTTTGGGCCCCTCACTACAAGAAAGACATTGAGGTGCTGGAGCATGTCCAAAGAAGGGCAACAAAGCTGGTGAAGGGTCTAGAGAACAAGCCCTGTAAGGAGTGGCTGAGGGAACTGGGGTTTAGTCTGGAGAAAAGGAGGCTGAGGGGAGACCTCATCGCCCTCTACAACTCCCTGAAAGGAGGTTGGAGTGAGGTGGGTGTCAGTCTCTTTTCCCAAGTACCAAGTGATAGGAGGAGATAAAACTACCTCAGGTTGTGCCAGGGGAGGTTTAGATTGGATATTAGGGAAAATTCCTTCACTGAAGGGATTGCCAAACATTGGAACAGGCTGCCCAGGAAAGGGGTTGAGTCACCATCCCTGGAGGTATTTAAAAGACACGTAGACGTGGTGCTTAGGGACATGCTTTAGTGGTGGACTTAGGTTAGGTGTTAGGTTAACGGTTGGACTCAATGATCTTAAGGGTCTTTTTCAACATAAATGATTCTATACCACTTGGCTGCCTTTGACTCCAGTTCATATTGGAGCTCTAGTATATCTAGTACAGCAGAAGTCAGTGGTGGTGTGACTTTGTTCAGGCCACAATAGTCTACTGTTAACCTCCACCCTCTGTCTGAGTTTTACACTGGCCGGATGGGACTATTAAAGGGTGAATGAGTCTTGCTGATGACTCTGCCTGGCTCTCCAGTTAATGAATCAGCTCATGGATGGGAGCCAGGGAGTCTTGGTTTGTGTGATATTGCTGCCAGTGCACTGTCCTGGTAGCAGTTGGCACCTGATGTTCTTTAACTCACAGCAATCCCACGACAAAGGGATCTTCCAAGAGGCCAGGCAGGGTAGATAGCTGTTTGATCTTCTCTGTGTTCATGGTGGCTACATTAAAAGCCCATCGGTAGCCCTTTGGGTCCTTGAAGTACCCTCTCCTGAGGTAGTCTGTTCTAAGGATACAAGGGGCCTCTGGGCTGGTCACAATGGGGTGCTTTTTCCACTTGTTCCCTGTTAAGCTCACCTCAGCCTCCAATACAGACAATTCCTGGCACCTCTCTGCCACTCCAGAGATTCAGATGGGTTCTGTGCCCCTATACCCTGATGGCACTGACATACACTGTGTACCAGTGTCTACCAAAGCCTTATACTTCTATGGGTCTGATGTGCTAGGTGATCGAATCCACACAGTCCAGTATACCTGGTCATCCCTTTCCTCCTCCTGGCTGAAGGCAGGGACCCTCTATTCCTGTTCCTGGTCAGAGTATTTACTGTCTGACCCATTCAGTGCCAGACCAGAAGTCCCCTTACCAGGATCAGGGGAGGTGCTCTCAGTCCTTCTTCTATGTCTGGGAGATCGCTGATTGCCTTCTTGTGTCTCTACAGCAACTAAACTGACAGCCTTCTTGGGTGGCCCCTTCTTAACAGCCGTCTTCCCTCTCAGCTCATGTACATGGGTTTCCAGCTTAAAGGTGGGTTGACCATCCCACTTCCTCCTGTCCTCCCCCTGGTCATGCAGGAAGGACCAGTGTGCCATGTGGCATGTGCCTGGGGCTTCCTTTCCTTCTGACTGGGGCAGGAGGGGACTGACTCCATGGGGTGCCCTGACAGCCAAGGTGCTGGCCTTTAGGGATGAGGAGAGAGAGAGATTTTCTTCAAAGTTTTGGACCCAAGATGATGCTCTCTCCACAGTTGGTGTATCCATATCTGGGCAATACATCACTGCCAAGCTGTTGGAATGACACTGGGGCACTTTGAATCACCTTCCTCCACATGGCCTGTGTGCACAGGACATCCTCTGGATCTTTGGAGACTCTAGATCCTTGTAGATGACTTCCAGCACTGCTAATTCTCTCAGGTACTGGATGCCTTCATCTTCAGTAGTCCACTTCCTGGGGAGTTTACAAGATCTTCCTTGAACGGGTATCTTGCCCTCACACTTGAGAGAGGCAGTCTCCAGAGACTGCAAATTGCTGCCTCTTTTTCCAATTACTCTCTCAATTCCCCAGTTTCTAGCAAGAGATCTCAGCTGCTGGGCTTCCCTACCTTCCAATTCCTGACTGTTGGCCCTGCTATCCCAGCATCGAAGCAGCCAGGCAGCAATCTTCTCACCTGGCTGGTGGCTGTAATCTTTCTGCATGTCTTGAAGTTCTGATGAGGTCAGGGACCAGGTAGCTTCTGCTTCCTGTCTGAATTCTCTCACTCCTTCCTTCTGTTTTTCTGCTTCTTGATCAAACCCATCCTCCTCTTCCTTCTCCCTCACTAATTGATGATATGGACCCCTTCACCTCCTTGTCTACTGTTTCTTTTTCACTACTGGGGCAATTACTGTAGTTGTTATTGTTTGGGTCCCTACCTCAACCATGGTGTCCTCAGATGCAGTTTGGGTCCCTATCTCTACTATCATGTTCTCAGATGTAATTTGCACCCAGGTCTCAGCCAAGGCATTCTCAGAGGAGGTTTGGGTCCTTGCCATAACCACAGTCCTCTGATAGTACTGAACTGTGACTCAGTAGGCACAGGGAAAAACCCCAGTACCATGCCAGAAGCTGCTGGCTTTCATTGGGGTAGGCAATGCACCCTTCTATCAGGTGGTGCATTGGTTTGCCAGGGTTGCTTGTTTGTTCAGGTGTAAAATCCCAGGCTATGGGAGGTGATAACTGCCCTAGGCACCTGCCCAAATCCTTCCACACACCCTGCCGCCCAGGGACCAGCTGCCTCAGGGCACATTTCAGTATAACCTCACCCGAAAGTTGGTCTCTTACACCATGAAAACACCAGATTCCCCAAACCCAACAATATGCCAACTGTGTTAATTAGTAGTATTAAACAGCTCACGTAAGGGTGAACAAGGACCTCGGGAGCCTGTGTAATAAAACCACCCACATCAGTGCTGGGTAGGAAGAGGGAGATGTATTCCCTCATCCTCTCCACAGGATAGCTCCCCCAGCACAGCAAGGCCATCAACTCCAGGACAAAGTACACTGTTTGTATTTACATGCTCCTAAGCTCAGCAAAATAAAGAGATAAGTGGCGCAGCCAACAAACTCTGACCTGCGCAGGAGCTCACTGCTTAACTATTCTAGCTATAGCACACTTAATACAAAACTGCTGTTGTCTCATGCCCCATGTTGGGTGCCAAAAAGAACTATGGTGGGTTGACCTTGGCTGGCTGCCAGGTGCCCACCAAGCTTCTCTGTCATTCCCCTCCTCAGCTAGACAGGGAGGGGGAGGAGAAAATAAGATGGAAAAAACTCATGGGTCAAGATAAAGGCAGCTTAATAAAAGCAAAACCCGCACACAGAAGCAAAGGAAAACAAAAGATTTATTCTCTACTTCCCATCAGCGGGTGATGTCCATCCACTTCCCAGGAAGTAGGGCTTCAGTACACGTAGCGGTTGCTCCATAAGATAAACATCATAACAACAAACGCCCCCCCCTCTTCCTCCTTTCTCTTAGCTTTTATTGCTGAGCAGATGTCATATGGTCTGGAATATCCCTTTGATCAGTTTGGGTCAGCTGCCCTGGCTGTGTCCCCTCCCAACCTCCTGTCCACTCCCAGCCTACTGGCCTTTGGGGGGGATGTTGGAGAGAATCTTAATGCTGTCGAGCACTGCCCAGCAGTAGCCAAAACACTGGTGGGTTCTCAACACCTTTCTAGCTACCAATACAAAGCACAGCATGATGAGGGCTGCTGTGGAGAAAGTTAACTCCATCCCAGCCAGAACCAATACGCATGGTTTATCTTCTAATCTTACACATAGTTTAAAAAAGCCTCATTAGATTTTATTTTTTCTTCATCACTGTCCCCTTCTGTGATGCTTAATGGTTAGGTCATTAATTACAAGATGCTTAAGAATAAATCAGTTATTGAAGGCAACTTGAAAGCCAGTTCTCCAGTGTAGTGTTTCCCTTTAATAGCTATGAAGAATTCAGCCTTGATTTTTAAAATATAAGTAGTGACTTGCAGCATCCTAGCTTGTAGCTGGGAGAATGAAACTGAAATTAAGGTGTTTCTCATCAGTTGTTTTTAAATTAATTCAAAGTATTTATATAAGTTTGCCTTCTTAATTGCAGTGTTGCACAGAATAAGTACTATTCTATAAGAATATAATGTTTACATCAAATAAATTAAAAACCAATTAATTTGGTAACATGTCATTTCAAAGTAAGGTTCAGATCCCTTTGACATTGATTACTTCTGTTTTGTAAGTGATCAGACTGCTATGCCACCCCACAGCTTTGCAACTAGGTATAAACACTTGCTAGCACAAATGGTCTGATATATAACTTGTATTTTGGAATATGAGGAAAAAGCTCTGTTAGAAGGTTTTGAGGTAGTTAGAGCATTGTTAGTTATTCCCATCCAGGACAAGCCTTCAATTTCTTTCGATTTGGTGCATCAAGTGTTTTGTATATGGCTTTATAGCTATTACTCTTCATTACATGGGAACATACAAAGTAACTGAGTTCTGTTGCCTGCTCTTACTGGCAACTGTAGGCAATAATGCTTCTTAAGAACTAAACCAGTGCCATATTAAAGGTAGCTAGATTTTTCTGCTCCATGTGTCAGGGTCTCTCTTCTACCAGTTCACATTAGAAACCTGGTTCCCCACATCAGTTTCTCTCTGACTGTTTATATTCATTTGTTTCACAGTTTAATTGCTGTCCTCATAAGTGTTGTCCCCGATTCTCTCACCTGTTGTTTTTATAGTGTTCCAATATGCTACTTTTAATTTGTTAGACTAAACAAAATTGTTTCCCTCTGCTATGGCATGCTTTCCTTTGTGCCTGGTTATATTAATAGATCTTGGAACTGGTTTCAGTTTGAATTAATCTTTTTTTTTTTTTGACAGAGGATGACAGCATATGTAGCTATAGTTAGAATTCAAATTGAGATCTCTTCATGGCTTGTACAATGTCATGTTTATCTTCTTGTTTCTCTTGGAAATGTCTGTGGTTACCATCTGGTGTTCCACTAGCTCTTTTTGCAGGCTGCCTAATGTCATTTCCTTTATGATTAACTAATGCATTAGCTCAGAAATGACTGATGACTCTACAAAGAAATCATAAGTACTTGATTTAGTACTGTGGCATCTTGTCCCTTTTCTACTTTTTTCAGTCCTTTAACGTTGTGCTGTTTTTTCCCCTATGGTGTCCTAATAATTCACTATACCATCTGTGACTGTCTTTTATGGCATCAGCCAACTGAAACATTTTTCCTATCCTTTGTTTGCTGTTAAAAAAAGTTGAATAGGATAGTCCAAAAATGGGTCTTTGAGCACCTCTGTCATTAACATTCAGCCTGATGCTTAGGAAAGAAAACTTTGTCTAATGCAAACTACTTTTAGTATATCCATGCAGTATTTTATTATACTTACCTCCATGTTTTATTCTCTCCTTCAAAATTTGTGCTAAAGCTTTGCATGATATTGAGGTCAAGGTTACCTAATGTTTTTTTCCCTTCTTTATGAATGTTTCATACTTGCTGTCCTTCAGTGATGTTGTACCAGTCCAACCTGTTAGACCTGTTAAAAATCACCAGACTTTTTATTAAATGTGTCAGTTCCTTTGGAATTCTGAGGTGACAAAGTGGGTGTTTTTCGTCCAGTCCCAAATTTTAATTTGAATGCATTAATATTGGCCCAGATCCTAGAATTAGCCTTTATGCCAGTGCACAGAAGTCTGAGAATTGCTTGTGCTTACCGAAGACAACCATATCTGTTGTATCTGAATACATCATGTATATTTGCATTTAATTATACAAATATATGAGAGCATTCTAAACTTGAAGCTCACTGCATGGTAATGTTGAGACAGGACTTTAAAAAGGAAACATTATTTACTGATGGGTGTTTAAGATAAGCAAAGAGTTTATCCTCAATGTAATTTTAAAAACTTTGAGAATGTCTATAGTGGGGTACTGCTTCCAGAGACTTTACTGTCATGCTGCACTGAATTTACTTTTAATCTTGTTTCTCAACAGCTTGCCAGTAGCATTTGCAGTAATAGATATTTTTAGTAGTATCTACTTTGGGTTATCTTTTTACATAAATGTACAATGATGAGAAAATTTGGGATTTAATTTAGTTAAATATATCCAATTTTGTTGAAACTTTTGAAAAATGCAACCTGCTGTAGGGTGCATGTATTTCAGTTCTCTTGCCTCTATATTTTAGTTATGATTTTTAAAAAAAATATTTCTGCATTAGCAAAACTGCAAGGGAGGTGAAAAATAAAGAACATCTCTCTGAAATATTTTTAGCTTTCCAAGGAATGAATGCTGTTGAACAGTGAGTTTCTAAGTATACCAGCTATGTATTTCTTCTACAGTTTTCCAGATTGTATAGTTAAAGAAATCAGACTTAGGAAGAATATTGATTTTATCCTGACAAAGTGTTCATGTAGAGATTTTGTCTTAAAAGTTGAGCTACGTTTTAAAAGCAAGCTAACTTGGTTACATAAGATAACAGTACTGCAATAATAATTTTGTTGAGACCATTACACCAGGTATGCTTAAAGTTGTTATCTGCGATGCAAATATTTCTGTGGTTATGGGTTTTTACAGTTGAGAAATGAAATGTTTCAGTATGAGTATAACAAATCTTTGTGATATAATGGCAGAGGAAATATACATTTTGTCATTATGACTTTTATTTTTCCTTTAGTATAGGTGGACTAATTCTCTGTCTGTATTTCTTTCCTGAATTAAACCCTAGTTTTTTGGTTCCATTATAGCAATTCAGATGCTTAGTATGGGCATTTACACCATCAATTTAAAGAGCAGCTAGGCTGAGTATTTTATGTGTACTATTACATTAAACTTGAATTAACCCTCCCAGTCATAATGGAAGAAGTGACAACTGCTTTAGGCCAATATTTCTCATCAATTACTGCAAGAAAATTACTAGTTTAGATGCAGCCTGTATCTCCCAGCCAGGAGAGGTTGAAAATGTTTCCCTAGTAGCCTCTGTGTAGCTCTACACATAAGAACTTAGATATTTGTGTCTCCAGTCTCTTAGGGTTAGCTGTAGGGAGTAGAAGATGAAACAAGGTCACAAAGCTATGAACCTTTCTATCACCAAAGGCAGTCTTTAAGTTTATGGAATTAGCTTATTAGAGGTGTAGTACAGTGAGTTCTGGCTAAAGTCAACAAAGTGTGGGTGTGCATAAACATAGTTTAGCATATGAATGGAAATTTGCTTCTACTGCTTTCAACTGAGAACTTTGACTGCACGCACATGTTGTGAAGAAAAACTACAAACTGTCTAGCTATTTTCTGTGTTATCAAATCAAAACACCAACTGGAGCCTAATGCAGTGTTTGAGTGTTAAAAAGAGCCCTGCTACAAAACTGTAAGAAGCTGAGCAGGTATACGGAGTTGTGGGATGCATCAGAAAGGTGGTGGTGGGGAATAATTTCTTAATGTGAAGAATTTGGTCTCTTATTAGGCAGATCTTCCTTGTTCTCCAGAGTTCTTGAACTGTTTACCTTTTCAGAGGCTGCCTCTAATCTGAGCTGGTAATGGAGATGATCTAATACCAAAAGTGGCCAAGAGCTACAGTTCTGCTGTTGATGTTTTAAGTTCATCATTAGGACTATAAAGAGCAACACCTGCAGTCTCCAAAGAGAAATGACTGCTATTCCTTCCTTCTAGAGAAGATTGTCCATTCTGTTTGTCATATTTTGATAATCCCTGATACTAAAGGTGTAACAATAAACCTCCTGCTGTTGCATACTATCCAAGTCTGCAATGAATCTGGGAGGGAGAAGATTTACAGTGGGTAACATGAACATTTAAAGATTTGGGAAACAGAAGTTAATGTTATAAGACAATGTTAATAAAATGCAGGGATAAAAGTCTGTAGAACCTGGCTTGATATTTCCAACATTTTGCTGTTATCATAGGATCCCCATTTCTGTCCATGTATTGGTGCATAGGAAAATGTGGTATCTTCTCAATATAAAAAAATAATTACCTTGATGTTAAAATAGAGGTGCTGCTAGGCAAGACTCCTGCCTGGTTGCAGAAAATGCAGGGAATTGAGAAAGTCCTGTAGCAGACTAGGATATTAAATAATTATGGGAAAATGTTTCCTATATGTCTGGTGTACCCTTGAGCATAATCTAGGTGCTGTGCAAGCCACAAGATGCCACAGAAGTATCTTCTAGTGAAGGCAGTTATTCACTTGGTGTGAGACTTGCTCCTTTGTAATCCAGTTTTTGGGTTCAGAAGTCCAAGCACAAAGTGACCATTCAAATCTGAGGGTGCTTCGACAAACAAATTTTGTTTTGTCACAGATTCATATCTTAGGATGCAGGTAGGGTAAGAGGGCTAGGAGGTCCTTTCCAGTTATGTCCTAGACTGACAGCAGTGTTATTGCCATGAACTGAGTTTTTATTAGGGTATTCTTTCAGCATTGTTACAGGGTTGTTTTTTCTTTGGGAAGTTGGGGGGAGGAGGTTTCCCTCCAGCAGTTGCTACCTGATGGCAAGTACTACTTGCAGTGCTGGGCTAGGTTAAAATCTGCTCTCTTTCAAGGTGACTTATTCTTAGGGTATTCATAGCTGTGACAGATTGCTACTTTCAAATGCATCTAAAAATGAGTGAATGTCTTGAGGAAAAAGAAATACTGTTTTCAGGCTTTCTATTTTTACTTTAAGTATAGTTCTTACTATTTAATTGGAGTTAAGGTTTTTATCTGTGTCCTTAAAACATACTCATTTGAGCATCTTCAGGAAAGACTGATCTGTTCACTAAATTCCTTTTTGAGTCTGGTAGTGTAATGACCTATTTTGTGTTGTATTAGGACTGTCGGTGGGTCACATGTAGAACTCTTTATAGAACCCTGTCTCTATTTAAATGAAACTGTTTCTGCATTTCATTTAACAGACAGTCTTGTCACTTCTGTCCTAATGCAAAAAATTTCACTGGGGATGGTACACTGCTTGAATGTCAAGACTGCTTTGAACTTGTCCAAGCAGTTGAGTTTGGGATCTAGAGGTGTATTGGGTTTACATGGCAAGGTCTTGGTAGCGGGGGGGGGTGTGGGGGGGGCTGCTACAGGGGTGGCTGCTACAGGGGTGGCTTCTGTGAGAAGCTGCCAGAAGCTGCCCCCATGTCCGACAGAGCCAGTGCCAGCTGGCTCCGAGATGGACCCACCACTGGCCAAGGCCGAGCCCACCAGCAACGGTGGTAGCGCCTCTGGGAGACCATATTTGAGAAGGAGAAAAAACTGCTGCGCAACTGCAGCTGGAGAGAGGAGTGAGAATGTGTGAGAGCAACAACCCTGCAGGCACCCAGGGCAGGGCAGAAGGAGGGGCAGGAGGTGCTCCAGGCACCGGAGCAGAGATTCCCCGGCAGCCCGTGGGGCAGCCCTTGGTGAGGCAGCTGTGCCCCGCACCCAGGGAGGTCACCGGGGGAGCAGAATCCACCTGCAGCCTGGGGGGGACCCCACGCCGGAGCAGGGGGATGCCCGAAGGAGGCTGTGACCCCGTGGGGGACCCACGCTGGAGCAGTCTGTCCCTGAAGGACTGACTGCACCCTGTGCAGAGGACCCACGCCGGAGCAGTTCATGAAGAACCGCAGCCCGTGGGAAGGACCCACGTTGGAGAAGTTTGTGGAGGACTGTCTCCATGGGAGGGACCCCACGCTGGAGCAGGGGAAGAGGGTGAGGAGGAAGGAGCGGCAGAGACAACGGGTGATGAACTGAGCACAACCCCCATCCCCTGCCCCCCTGTGCTGCTGGGGGGGAGAAAGTAGAGAAATTGGGAGCAAAGCTGAGCCTAGGAAGAAGGGAGGGGTGGGGGGAAGGTGTTTTAAGATTTAGTTTTTATTTTCTCATTATCCTACTCTGATTTGATTGGCAATAAATTAAACTAATTTCCCCAAGTCGAGTCTGTTTTGCCTTTGACGGTAATTGCTGAGTGATCTCTCCCTGTCCTTAGCTCGACCCACAAACCTTTTGTTATATTTTTCTATCCCCTGTCCAGCTGAGGAGGGGGAGTGATAGAGTGGCTTGGTAGCTACCTGGTGGCCAGTCAAGGTTGAACCCACCATACCTTATAATTCTACAAGGGTCAATTTATAAATTATGTGATCCACAATATGGTATCTAATCACTCATTGCAAAAATGTCTACTAAGCTATTTTGAAATTATTTCTATCACCAGGTCTATTCCCAGGAATGTTGGCAGAAGAAGAAATTAGACAAGGCACAAGGAATGTGGCTTTGGTCATAATTTCATGTAAAAAGATTTAGATTTTTTCATCTGATGGCCTAGGCAGAAATTTACTGTCTCACATGTTGCAAGTATGCAGTTTGTTAGCAATAGCATAGAAAGCTATAGAACTTGGATGATTTGCAGGACCAAATATTTTTGAAATTTTCCTCTCTCCCATCTTAAACAGAAGATTAAACAGAAAATAAAGAAAATAAATGCAAAAGACCCTCCTAAGCCTGTCTTTGGCAGTGCTAAAATATGTTTTTGAAATAATTCAAAAGCTAGGAAAATCCTAAAGTTAAGATTGCTCCCAGAAGGAAATTTGATTCCAGTGAACACTTCTGGTATTTCCTATTTCTATTTTCTATTCTTGTTTAGTTTTTATTCTTTTAAAAGTTGAAAAACTTGACCGAACAAAACTAAACAGCCATACAGAGGTGTTTTACAACAGAAGTGGCCAACCTATCACGTACAGATCGAATGTAGTCTGCCACATAAATTCAGTCAAGCACTTATTCCCTGGTGCTTTCTTTTCTGGAATATCAGTATGAAATAAGCTGCAGGCTGTGCAAATTATTCTTATGGTGTGCCCATTTTTTTTTTTCCCCCAAGAGCCCTGCGACCCCTCTCCCATCACAAGGCTCAGGCATACAATTCTTGTATAACCAAAATCTCCTCTCAGGTTATCAGAAACAAGACCTGTGGTATGATCTTCAGGTTTCACCTGAAATTCAGTGACTTTGTTGTAGGTGAATGACTGGGTGATGTCAGCTGGGGAATAAAATACCAAATATAAATCACTATGAGCTTGATGTATGCAGCGTAAGAACCTCTGTCTGTAGAATTATTTAAGGTGGTTCATTGTATTTAAATCAAAAGCTTTGATTTTTTTTAATGTCAGTAGATCAGCAATGTAAAGTGTATAAATGTCAATCAAACTATGTCTTCAAAGCTTGAATGATCTGAAACTTATGCAGTGGATCACTTTACAAGAAGAAAATGGCATGTTCAAACAGTAAAATTCATTGTCAGTGTTCAGTGGTGTTTAATCAGCTATTTTATTCTGTAAGTAGTTGTTTTGCTGACTGAGGATGCCAATTAAACTCAGACACCAGAGTGAAGAGTAGGCTGATTTTACTGTTAATAATTAAAGGATATAAGCAAGTAATACAGAAAATAAGCACTAAGAAAAATGCAGAATAGCACACTTAGTTATTACTACATACAGTTAATTACAGAAAATAAGAACAAGCAAGGTAATGCATCACATCATTACTACCTGAGAGAGAGAATAGTGATTAAGACAGACCCATCACCACTTGCACCCGTTCCCATCATCCAGACCCGCAGGCGCTGGGCAGCCCCGGTTACAGTGAGGATTTGGAGAGCCTGTCCCGGCAAGTGGGAAGTCCCACACAGTGCGTCCACCCGTAGGTGAGGCTTCCAAAGTCGCTGTGAGCGGGTCCGGCCTTATATACCTAAAATCAGTGAGCCAGAATAGCTGGCACCTTTGATTTGAGCGGAAAATTTCTGGTTTCATTCTCCTGTTGGATTCCACCCAAAGCCTGACCAGGGCTCGGGGGGGAGGCCAAGGGAGTTTCTAACAAGGCCAAATACGTGGGTTCTCAGCCTTGAACAAGGCTAAACAAGGGCAGTTGGATACATTCTTGTTGTGGTTTGAACTCAGCTGGTAGCAAATCGCCATGTGGCCAGTTTTTTACTCCCCCCCCCCAATGAAATAGGGGATGGACAAAAAAAAAAGAAGAAATTTGTAGGTTAAATAACAAAAAAAATTTACTAGCAAAACCAACAGTAATGATAGTAGTCCAAAAGGCATAAAATGCAGTAGTGGCTCACGGAATGGCGACCGGTACAGAGCCCGTCCCCAGCAGCGATCCGACCACACCAGAGAAACTCCACCCAGCCGATCCAGAAACCGAAACCAAAACAAACGACGGCTGTGAGAGAGCACGCGCCTGCCTATATGCTGAGCTTTGACGTCACATGGCATGGAATGCTCCAAGGATTGATCAGGACCCAGCCCTTCAGCTGGGCTCCCTCTCAGCCCAAGGAAAGTTAACTCAATCCTGGCTGAAACAAGGACAACCATTTTAAGGGGCCCAGTATCCTTAAATGCACACTGTACCACATTCTGAGTGGCTCAGTTTCCTAAACTGGTCATGAACTCCCCCTTTAGCTGGGCCAAATATACTTGGGAAGCTACCAAGTTGGTAGTGCTGTAGTGAACCTTGTTATGTGGCTGACTGAGCCCTTATAAATCTGTTTGAGATTCCATCCTGATCACTGTATGCAAATGTTCTTACACCATTCTGTCTAGGACAACCATTGGAGGGACCACACAGAAACAATGATCCATTCATGCCACATAATTGTTGTTTGTGGTGAATGACAGGCTCAGCTTAGTAATGGCCTTGTCTTAAAACTCTTTGATGACTGACTCCAGATGAGGTTCACAGGACTCATCCAAAGTCTATTGCTGTAAATGTCCACAGAAGAGTACTGGATCTTAGTTCCTAGTAATAAAAATCATAATAATAAAAAAGTCAGCAAAATAACCAAGTCCTGTTCAGCATTCAACAGAGGATACTTAAAAGGCCTTCTTGTAGATCAGATAGCTTCAGAGAGAACAGGGAGTTTACTAATGAAGGAACAGTTGTGGGGTATAACAAGGGAAATCAGAGAAAGGATAACCAGAACCTCAGGTAAAAATGCTGTCCATTTCCCCAAGAAATAAACTGAAACAGCATAACAGAGAATTATAATAGCAGGGTTGGCTCCAGAAGGAATTCAGGTGCAAGCAGAGTGCATTTTAAGAAGACTGAAGGGAGTTTTGTGTGCCAGGAATTCTACAGTCAGCATGGGTGATGTTAGGTATAAGGTAGCAGGAGTAGGAAAAGAGAGGGAAGCACAACAGCATCTGTTTCAGTGTACGCAGTTTGTCATTACAATCCAAAACACAGTTGGTCCAGGAGGAAAGAATAATACTCAAAATTGAACAATACTGGGAAACCTATCAGGTAATAACTTGTAGTGTGAATGTATGGGAGGAAAGTTAACAGAGTTTTGGAATGACAGAGAAAACCATTAATAGACTGCACTTTACTAAGACTACTTTAACCAGAATTATAAAATATCAAAACATTTAAGGTTCTCTGCACTTTCTTTAACATCTTACTCATAGTAATAGATTGATTATTTTCATTAATCTGGATTTTAACTGTTATTCTAGAGAAACAAGAAATATTTCATAGGACTTGATCTATGTTTCAGTACAGGATATTTTTGCTGTATCAGATTAAAAAAAGAAGCATCTGTCAGCAACAGTGACCTAAGCACCAAGTCTTCTGAAATTACTTTGTTTTTTATATTTAAAAACATTATAGCTTCAGATAAAACCTTAAAAGCTCAATGCAAGAAGGACATTTTATTGTTATTGTTATTATTGACTGGCTGTTAATTAAATAATTCCAAGAAGTACAGGATATTTTGCTGCCATTAATTTCATTCTTGATCTAAATTCTTTGCTTAAGCTAAAATATTATCTAATAATGTACATGATCACATTCTTGACTTTTCCTTTTTGTTTTGCTTATATATGACAAACATTGCTGCTGCCAAGGACAGAATTCTGGAATAACATATAGATGTTACTTGAAAGAAAACATCTTATATATATTTTGATGCATCTGATTAAGCAAATGTTAAGCATACAGAATTCTAGCAACTGTAAGTCAGGCAATAGACAACCATACTATGGGTATCATTCTTAAAAGTTGCAGTTTTATTTTAGTAAATTATCTATGTTAAAAACAAATCTGTGCCTGGTGTGGAATTTCACTGCATCAAGTGTTACAATATTTTTGTTTTCATTACAAGCAGGAGAATGCATGTAGAACAAGTGTTAAGAAACATGACAATAAATTAGAATATAATTTACAAAAGCAAAATTATTAATAATAAAGTAACAATGTACCACATTAATACCAAGTATAAAATAATAAGCAACTAATCACAATAATACAAAGGCAATTTCAGTCTGTATTATTAAGGATAGCTATGTGACATTCACTCCACTACAAAGTTCCTAACAAAATGGACTATTTTTGGGTGTATACACCTTGAGGGGTTAATCTGTAGGTTTTAATTTGTGTTTTGATCTTCTTCAGCTGATAATATTGCTCAGTGGAAGTACTGGCAGCAGATTGATTTTTGCATTTAGTATTCTACTATTTGATTCTAGGCTTGTCATATTTATAGCCTACAAAAATAGTCCTATTGTCACTGTTTAGGAATATAACACTATTTAGCTTAGATTATATAGATGGCCACAGTGTAGAAGCAGCAATGAACTGTGCTGTGGAAACCAATGATTTTTCTTTGAATTAGGTTTCATTTTTTGGTCTTAGTCTGAAGCGTTGCTTACTTTGTAAATCCATGTACATTCTGTGTTTTGTTCCCTTTAACAGTACAATTCAATGTTGCTCCAGGGAGTTCTTTAAATTCCAACCTCCGTGCTGTTATGCAGCAGAGTAAACATTGGACTTGCTAGTGTTCTAGCACCAGTAAGAGTGCAAAATGTGTCTTTGGAAACACTCCTTACAATTTTAATGTCCTAAGTGAGGTTAAAAAAAAATTTTCTTTTGAATACATAGAAAACCCTTTTCTTGTTAGCTGAAAAGACACAATTGCTGATAAACAAAATCATGCGCTGGAGAAAACCAGACCCTGATACAAAGAGGCCTCATGCTTAGAGAATGCCACAGCAACCCCTTTCCCTTTGACTTTTTTTTTTTTTTTTTACTTAACCAGGATATGCTAGCACTAAGGTGTTTTGTTAAAAGGCTATAGAAAGTTGATTCACTTAACAGAGGACTGCATACTGCCCTTAATCCATATGTGCAACTCCTAAAGACTGTTTTGGTTTTTTTTTTATTTACTGGTGTCAGTTTTAACAGGAGTTGTTTACATAGTGATGAGAGTAGCAGATAAGCATTTGTGAATACATGCAAGCCAACTGAAAATTCCATTGGTCACTGGCATATGGAAGCGGAAATACTGGCAAGAGGTAGCAGATGACAAGAATTTGATGGTCATGAATACGTGGGCTACACAAACTTCACAGATAGCTTGTCAATATGTTGGGGGGATTTCGTAGCATGAGTCCTGTTAACAATATCTATTGTTCCCTGTTAATTCACATTAGTAAATAGTGTGCAACACATTTGGCTTGTTATTGGCAAAATACACTGATACACTTCAATCTCATGATATTTTGAAATTATTTTTCACTAATAAGAGTACTTTTTAAAAAAGTGCTATTTGAGTTAGGATTTGTAACACGTTATTGTTCACATAATTTTAATTGCACTACATAGGCATAGTTGGACACAAAAGCACATTCATCAAGTACCTGCTGCAAACTGCAAGTGTTCAAGTACAATATATTAATATAAACAAGTACCCACTTTCCTTATCTCCTTGTTGAGTCTGTTACTGAAAAGGGAAGGGGAAGAAGAGCATGACATTAAACTTTTTTATGGTAGAGTCTTGAATGTGACTTGCCTAAGTAGTTTGGTTTCACATTTAAAAATGCAAAGTATTTGGTGACTATTAAAAATACAGTGTCCTGGTTTAGCCAGGATAGGGTTAAGTTTCCCCAGCAGTGAGGGGAAGCTCTAGCCGGGTTATTCAGATACCATGTGGACATCACCTCCGGGCACCCAAGCGTGGGAGAATCGGTGAGCGCGTGTGTTTGTGCAGCCATTCCTCTCACTGCTATATTGGTACATACTTTGCTCTGTTCATTGTTATTGTTGTTGTTTGTTGTGTTGCTGTTGCTCTGTTGTATTAAACCTGTCCTTATCTCAGCCCAGGGCTTTGTATCTCACTCCCTTTGTGGGGGAGGGGCAGCAGCCATATGGTCTCGGACCCTGGCAGGGACTAAACCACCACATACAGTAATATGAAATAAGTGGAGTATGGCAGCAGAATAGTTAAGGCATCTAGCTACTCATCTAGAGGCATGAGTTTGTTCCAGTCTCACACTGAAAGCTGCCCTAGCTTTAAACAGGGTCCAGCTTTAAATATGTACCTGACCATTTAGGTGAAGGTGGCCAGACTTCATTCTAGCCACCCCTTTTCTAGTGTGCCTTCCTCCTGATAGCCCAACAGACCTCTTGGCTCAAGCACACTTTTCCGTGTTTGCTTGAACCTAGGTATCTCCACGAGTCTTTTATTCTTTGGTTGTAATCCTTGCCCACTCAGATATGATCTCCTGAACTGCACATTCACATATTCTTTCTCATAAACAAATGCCCTGCTATGGTATCAAAGGGAACATATGGAATCCATTTTAACTTTCAGCTTTGCAAAGGACTGTTGCTATTACACAGTAGGCTTATCTTTTGCACTGGAACTCCTTGGTGTTGGAGAATCAAAAGTAACATGTAAACCAGATCTAGATGGCCACAAGGTTGTATCTTCTTTGTGGCTGGCATTGTAAACAAAAGTGAGCTGAAGTCAAAGTGAAAGTTCTAAGCAACCTGTATGGTAGTAGTGAAGGAGCTGGCAATACAGTCTTCACCACTATTGGAGTCTGCCTCCTCCATGATATTGAAATGTGTTCCCTTTCAGTAGAAATCTCAGCTTCACTTTTACAATGGTAAGATGGCTATAAACCTGCAACACAGATTTCATTTAATTTCATTTCATAGCACACTATTATTTCATGCACCACTGCAATAACTGTTGCACCTCTTAAAACTAAGTCCCTCATGGTTGTTCTATTTAGTATAGCTTTATATATGGTTCACAACAGTATTCAGGAAATATGGATTATTCCAAAGAGAATTAGGTGGAATGAAGGAAAAATACATAGTTTTAATTTCTGCTCCTTAAATAACCTTTCCAAGCTCATTTTAAAATTTAAATTGTGATGCTGCATTGTGAGATAAACTAGTTAACATTTTTAAGCTATGACTTAACATTTTTTTGAGTCTTCTTTACTTCCATAGCAGACAAAGTCATAACAGCTACATTTTAAAAAGTTTTAAATACAAATGGATTCAGTGTCATTGCTAAGTCCATAATAAAAATTATTTTGATGATCCAAGGAGGTAAACAGACTATTGGATTTAATCAAAAGGACACAAATGTTCCACAGTAAGCTATTCTGTATGTGCTGTGTGGATCTTTCCAATTTGGCATGCCCTCCTTATACTGTGCCCAGCACTTTGGATGAATAAATCCCACTTCACAGAAGTTAAAATAATACTGAAATCCTGTCAGCTGGGGCTGACCAGTGGTTATGTTTTCCACAGGGTAATGCATTTGTAAGGACGTCAATCTCATTCCGCTCTGTGGCTCTCTTCGATGGACACTTTTCCACAATAATAACAAGGCACATTCTTGTGCTTTCTGTGGGTCAGTGTCCTTGGCAGGTCTTGCAGCACATCTGTCTGAAGTATGCTCGACTGCAGAACTTGAACTTCAACACCAGTGGGCAATATGCCACTTTGTTCACATCTTTGCACTCTAATAATTAAGGGCATTAAAGAGAAAAAATCAGAAAAAAAAAATTGAAGTACAAAGAAAATTTGACATTTAACATGCTGTTTCTCTATCCATCCACCTTGATCTCTTTGTAACTACCCTTTTAGTCCAGCCTAGTGTATACAATATATTTCAAAAAGCCATAAAAATGTTTGCATGGCTTCTCTCCCAGACATTTAGAAGTGTGCCCACTTTGTCTTGAAAGAATTATCATTTATTGGGATAAATGATCACTTTAGAAACTAGGAAATGAGTCATTTTTCTTACAATACTTTTATATCTTCTTTCTCAGGAGTTATTTTATTCAACTGTGAGAGGTTATTCAAAAATCTAAACACGATTTGCACTATTTGGCACCATGCCTGTGCATTTGTAAGAATCCTTGAAATAGAATATGCATTGCAGATAATGGGGGTGGAGAAAACAAGTGTTATAAATAAAGGCACCAACAGTGTGAGTTCAGTGACTGGACTGAATGGCGGATTATACTTTAGCCTTGGGTCCATACATCCATACTGTCTTTTATGCAGGAGGAAAAGCCATTTTTATGCCTCTAATACACATGTAAGAGCTTTTTTTCATACTTGTGTTTTCCCTATATGCTGGGCCTACTGCCCTTGTCATACTGGCAGGTAACTCTGCCAGGAAGGGAGAACAAGAACATGCAGAGGAAGGATTACTTCTTTTCCACCCCACACAGGTTGTATCTAAAGTGACTGCTTGAAAGGATCCCTTGGGAGACGGTCCTGAAGGGTATCGGGGTCCAGGAAGGCTGGGCACTCTTTAGGAAGGAAGTCTTAATGGCTCAGGAGCAGGTGGTCCCCAGGTGCTGTAAGAGAAGCCGGCACCAGAGAAGACCCCCCTGGCTGAACAGGGAGCTTTGGCTGCAGCTCAGGGAGAAAAGGAGAGTTTACAGCCTTTGGAAGAAGGGGCTAGCCACTCACAGTGATTACAAAGAGGCTGTGAGGCTATGCAGGGCGGAAATCAGGAGGGCTAAAGCCCAGCTAGAAATTAATCTGGCTTCAGCAGTCAAGGACAACAAGAAATGTTTCTATAAATATGTCAACAGCAAAAGAAAGACCAGGGAGAGCCTCTATCCCCTGCTAGACGCAGGAGGAAATGTGGCAACAAGTGCTGAGGAAAAGGCTGAGGTGCTTAATGCCTTCTTTGCCTCAGTCTTTAATAACAAGACCAGTTGTACTGAGGGAATCCAGCCTCCTCAGCCAGAAGACAGAGACTGGGAGAACGACCCCCCCACAATCCAGGAGACAGTCAGTGACCTACTGCATCACATAGACACACACAAGTCTATGGGACCGGATGGGATACACCCGAGGGTGCTGAAGGAGCTGGCTGGGTGCTCGCCAAGCCACTTTCCATCATTTCCCAGCAGTCCTGGCTGACCGGGGAGGTCCCGACAGATTGGAAACTGGCCAATGTGACGCCCATCTATAAGAAGAGTCAGAAGGATGATCCGGGAAATTACAGGCCTGTCAGCTTGACGTCGGTGCCCGGGAAGCTGATGGAGCAGCTCATCCAGAGTACCATCACACAGCACGTGCGGGACAACCAGATGCTCAGGCCCAGTCAGCATGAGTTTATGAAAGGCAGGTCCTGCTTGACAAACCTGATCTCCTTCTACGACAGGGCGACCTGCTTATTGGGTGAGGGAAAGGCTGTGGATGTTGTCTACCTTGACTTCAGTAAGGCCTTTGACACCGTTTCCCACAGCATTCTCCTGGTGAAACTGGCTGCTCGAGGCTTGGATGGGCACACACTTCGCTGGGTAAAAAACTGGCTGAATGGCCAGGCCCAAGGAGTGGTGGGGAATGGAGTTAAATCCAGTTGGCAGCCGGTCACGAGTGGTGTCCCCCAGGGCTCGGTGTTGGGGCCACTCCTGTTTAACATCTTTATTGATGAGCTAGATGAGGGGATCGAGTGCACCCTCAGTCAGTTTGCAGACGACACCCAGTTGGGTGGGAGTGTTGATCTGCTCGAGGGTAGGGAGGTTCTGCAGAGGGATCTGGCCAGGCTGGAGCGATGGGCTGAGGCCAACTGGAGGAGTTTCAATAAGGCCAAATACCAGGTGCTGCCCTTGGGCCACAACAACCCCCAGCAGCGCTCCAGGCCTGGGGAGGAGTGGCTGGAGAGCTGCCAGTCAGAGAGGGACCTGGGGGGGGTTGATTGATAATGAGCCAGCAGTGTGCCCGGGTGGCCAAGAAGGCCAATGGCATCCTGGCTTGTATCAGCATTAGTGTGGCCAGCAGGGACAGGGAAGGGATTGTGCCCCTGTACTCGGCCCTGGTGAGGCCACCCCTCAATGACTGGGTTCAGCTTTGGGCCCCTCACTACAAGAAAGACATTGAGGTGCTGGAGCATGTCCAAAGAAGGGCAACAAAGCTGGTGAAGGGTCTAGAGAACAAGCCCTGTAAGGAGTGGCTGAGGGAACTGGGGTTTAGTCTGGAGAAAAGGAGGCTGAGGGGAGACCTCATCGCCCTCTACAACTCCCTGAAGGGAGGGTGCAGAGAGGGGGGATGAGTCTCTTGAGCCAAGGAACAAGCGCCAGGCCAAGAGGGAATGGCCTCAAGCTGCGCCAGGGCAGGGTCAGACTGGCTCTTAGGAAGTATTTCTTTGCAGAAGGGGTTGTTGGGCGTTGGAATGGGCTGCCCAGGGCAGGTGGGGAGTCCCCATCCCTGGAGGGGTTGAAGAGTCGGGTTGACTCTGGTGGAGTTGAGAATGGTCAGTGTGAGGTTAATGGTTGGACTGGAGGAGCTTCAAGGTCTTTTCCAACCGAGATGATTCTGGGATTTTGTGACTTGTAGGTGTATGTTATAGGAGCACTGCTGGAGCATGTTGTGGTTCTCCTCTGGCTCAGTTTCCTTTCTGTAGAAAGAAGGTGGGAATAGGGAATGGAATAGTTTGGCCCATGTCCAGTTCTTATTCTGATTATAGCTGGAGATATGGCCATATCTGTGAGCTCAATGGTATGCTGAGGTTCTACAGCTCAGATGTTGCTACTGTAGATTTGCTTTGCACTGGAGTGAATATTGTAATAGATGCCTCATAGGGGATTCTTAGTTAAAAGCATTTGCTCAGTTTCTTCCAGACTGATATTAAAATAGGACTTTGGCAAGGAGCCTTGCTTCATGTATAGGAAGATGGAAGAGATGTATACAGAGAAAAAGCAAAACCCACAAGTTTGAATTGCAAAAATGAAGTGGTGGGAAGAATGAAATTAGATTAATTTCTCAGAAAATAATTTGTCTCAAAAGAATGCTGTAAATTTTTACTGTTTTAAGGTTGCATTTGATACTGCCTTCTTCCTACAACCTTTCTCAAATTACAACAGCTATAAAGAAAATGTGAATAAAAAGGAAAGAAACTAGCAGTACTTTGACTATTATCATATTTTGTATTGATTTGATATCTAGAAGTGAAAACTGGAGGCCAGAATGCTGTTGCTCCAAGGCCTGACATAACAACAGTCCTTGACTCCAAGATGTCTGTAAGCCAAATATGAAAGAGACAAAAGAGACACACCAAGCAGGTAGGAAAAGAAAAAAATAATAGTGAAACAAACACAGTCATGTACAATCCTTCAGCTATTCCTATTTGTCTGCCTTCTACATATGACCTCCTAGTACAATATTTTTGCTCCAGAACAGGTAATTATGGACAGTTCGGTCATGCTGCAAGCATACTGTAGTAGCAAGTGCAGATGAGAATTTTTAGTATTTGAACCTAGGAAAGCATTACTGAAGTTGAACTTCAGGGTCTATACTGAACAGTATTTCTGATAATGGCAATGTGCATGCTTCTAGCTAGAGAGTAGAGGTTACGAAATGATTTAAACTTTCATTTCATTAACACAGATATAGTGCTTTCATTGCAATTTTTTACTCCACCTAGCCAATGTTTTATGTACTACTTTTCTACTTTTTTAGTTCTCAATTTGGAAACAGGGTTGGATGTCAGCAGAAAAGACATTGGGGGTAGCTGGTTGAAACAGAAATATTTCTCTATCAGCAACTGCACATGGTCACTATTTTACTTCAAAAACTCTTCCCAAAAGAGGTCAAATATCTTCCAGAAATATTTCAGGTCCTTGTGTTTGTGGGGACTGGGAATATAGGAGAGACAGATGGTGAATTATAAATGAAGTGAGGGAAAAAAAGGTTCACTTGATCTTGACGAAATGTAAAAAGTTCACTCAATCCCAAAAATAACCCTCATATACGTTGTATTTAGTTAAATATGGGTAAAACCACTAACTTCATTTTTGCTAAAAGTAGGATTTGAGATTATCCCATTTCATATTTCTTTACACTATTCTTCCTCTTGACTAAAACTGGACCCTGTTCAGCCAATGCCAGTTGGACAGCAGTGAGATAATATTCTGGAACTTGGCCACAACTTCTGTTTTAAAAATCAGTTTTGAAATAGATATGGTGACTGATGAAGTAGCCTATTATTCATAGGACTGTGGTTGAGTGGAAGAGGTTTAGCAGAGCCCTTTTTGTTCCTAGTAACTACTGCTAATAAGTTTAAATAATCTACATGCATTAATCTCTCCTTTCCTGAACTTTGTGGCCAGATCAGACAATATTATGGTATTAAGTATCACATTACAATAATAAACCACAGAATGTCACAGTGCCTTCAGCTAAAGAGACAGCAAAGACATACCACAAAAAATACAAGGAAAACTGAAATTACATAAAAATAGATAAAATAGTTTTTCAGGTAAGGTTTCAGATGGCCATTAGCAGTCTAGATTCAGAAGATATATATACACACACACACACTTAGAGAATAAAATAATTCTGAATACATTTCAAATTGTGTGGTACATGCTGCCTGTAGTTCAGTTTCAACAGCAAATGTAATGTCACCCTCATCAGTGGCAGTCTGTCAAAACCTCATCTACAATATTCTAAATCTCCAACGAAGAGTTTTTTTTTTTTAAAAAAAAAGAGCTAAAGCAGATGTAAAATGTGGCAAGATATATTGCAACTTTTTTTTTCTATATCCTCAACCTTTGACTATTTTATGTAAACAACCTTTACTTTCCCCCAAAAAAGTGCTTTTAAACTTTACTAACATGATCATTATACTGCAGAGTGGCTCAAGCTTTCTCAAAAACATGTATGTATTTATCTTGAGTTACCAAAATTAAATTGTTCAGAAAATTATAACTGGGTCCCATAGGCTGCGAGCACCAGAGTTTGGGGAGTTAAGGGAATCAGGAGGTTCACTGCAGTTTGAAATGGGAAGGGAATCCCTTCAGCTAGTCTGACCCTGCTGCAAACCAATGACCTGTTGTTGAAGTTGCCCCACAGTGGGGCCCAAAGCACAAGGCAGTGCTACTAGGTGGCATGTGAACAAAAGCTCTGCATGTGAGCAGATATGCTCTGCTATGCGCATGGACTCCCAAGGGGCAGAACTCTCCCTCTGAGAGGCCTGATTCCTTCCCTGAAACCCAAATACAGATACACAGTTCACATCCCACTGCACCTGGAGAGAGACAGATGCATGCATACAAATACAGAATACTCCTTTCACAAATACATCCACAAGGAAATGCCAGAACTCAAATACTTCTTGCTTAGAAAGTATTCTTTCCAAAAATAGTTGTGCTCTTTAGGATTAGTTAGTTCTTGAAACCTAAAAAGCTTTCTATCATCTGTAGTATGCAAAAAAAAAATGCCTCCCTGTTTAAAGGGTAACACTTTACTAACACAAGAGGTCATCTCCTCTTGTGTCTAAGAGGATTTTTTTAAAGCCAGAAGTGTAAGTAAAAAATGTGCAATACATGCACATTATTCTGCAAACACAGTTTTGTGCTTCTTAAATCCAGCATTTAATAGTATCTCTGAAATATTTATAAATTAGGATATATATTTAAGAAATTCTTGCCAAAATATTGAAAAAATACCTTGAAGACAAATTTTTGGTCTAATTTTGGGATAGGACACCCTTAGTATTTCATGGATTGCAACCAGGTTCTTCTGAAAGGATGTAGGTATTTTAAATTGTTAAATGAACTCTGAGATTACATTTACTTTGGAGCCATTTGAGCCACTTAACCACTTAGAAATAATCAGTGGTTTCCAGTAAATACCTTCAATATGGGACAAAAGCAAACATGGGATGCAAGTGGCAATGTGTTGGGAACAGTATCTATTGGAAGAGATTGTGCTATATCTTTTTCCTCTCAATTCTTCCTATGACTTATTAGCTCAAGCAAAGTACTGTGCTAACAAGGCTGCATGGCTGTCAGTAAGGAGCTGGCTCATGCCTGGCCAACTCAGAGTGCAGGCCAAAGAGCTGAAGTCCATCTGGAATACTATGTAAGTGGTTTTCAACATTTTCAATTTGTGGATCCCAAAAAATTTTCAGTGAAGGTGTAGCTCCCTGGAAAACACTATTGCCAACAGGCTTGCTTTTCATAGTTTCCCTGCATAGTTCTACTTTAAAGAAGTCCATGACCACTCAGTGTCCATAGATCACACACAGAAAATCCCTGATTGTATTAATCAATAGCAGATCAGTGTATTTTCCTGATAATATTAAAGAATTACTAACATAATGACTATAAATAAGAACATGACTTTTTCATCTTGAAATTAAGAGGAGATTGAGACTAATCATGCACTTAGAAGTACTTTATTACTTCCTTACTTTGGAGAAAGACATTGTGTTTGGAAATAAAATGTGTTAGCCTTGAGCTTTAAAGGGCAGAATGTTTCCTAGATTGATAACCATCACATAAAATTACTTAAGAGCATGAAACATAAAAATGGGAATTAAATAATCAAGTAAAATTCTATTATGAAGATGCTTTTCAAATGACAACATGGGACGATAAGCCTCTATTTAAAATTAAAACTTCCAAGCAGTAAGTTATGGTGCTCATAGTGAAGCATCAGTGCATTTCTGGGAAGATTTTAGTATGCTCCATTTCATTACAGACATCTCAATTTGACAAACTTTTATGACAACTTTGAATCTATGGCGTGAACCTGAATGGATTGTGGCAGGTGCACCCACCCTGATGAAGACGCGCCTTCCTGGCTGTTGAGACATAGTGGTTGTCAATTCCTTTGTTCTTGTTCTCAGTGCTTCCTGGCAGTTGGGGCCTTTAGCCAACGGGAGCCACTGTTGAACACAGGTCAGATTTGGCCTGGGTATAAATGGAGTCCCCTGGGAGCCATTTTGAGTTTGTCCCCCCTGCAGTGGCATGGTGTGGTTGAGTACTCTTCCCTTGGGTTGGGATGCTGCCCAAGGAAACTCCTTGAGGTTGAGAGCCCTCACTTTTTAGGTGAGTGATTGATCATTCTGAATTGATTTGATTGAGCAGTAATAGTTTTGTTTCCTCTCACAGACATTGGGATCTGCCATTTATGAATAATTGCTGGAGTGCCAATCAATTGTATTTAAAATAAATTTTATTTTCATTATTGCTTGTTTATTTTGAGAGCCTCCACAACATTTTAATTGGTGCAATCAGCAGGATATCAATAGAGGAACTATTACAGAGGCACAGTTGTGTCCCTTCTCCTCCAGATGTACAATGGGCAAAGGAGAAATGGTTTGATATGGTGGCAGTTGTGGAAAAGATGGAGCAAAGCTGGGGAAGTTTTTGGGATGGATGAAGTAAAGATGGCACACGTTGTCCCTTAGGTGCCTGCTTGATTCAGGTGCAAGATTACTTCAATGGTGGGAAAAGATAATTTAAAGAAACAATTAGAAACAGATTAAGGAAATAATTGCAACAAGAAAGAGAGCGAATGTGGTTATTAGAACAAAAAATTGAAATCATGTTGGCACAAGCAAAAAAAACCTCCAGTATTGTCCAGATGCAAAAATTAATCGTGGGTGTAGATCCCAAGGAGTGAGATGGGGACATCTGGGGAGATCCCGATGAAAGCACTTTGGAGGAGAGGAAGTGAAGGAAAGGAATGTGTGACCTCTCATCAAAACAGAAAGGCACATGGGTCCACAAGGTGGGAACCCCCAAACCACTGTCTGCATGACCCTTGGGACAGGACCCGAGCTTAGTGAACTCCAGATCAAGTTTTTGCATAAGTCAGGTGAAACTGAAACCAAATATCTGTGGAGGGTTTCTTTAATGGGGGGAGATTAAATCCTGTTGAGTGGTGACGAGGCAGGGGGGTTCTGGGGTCCCAGAATGTTTTTAAGTGATGGGCCGGCAGGTAACCAGTTGATAACATCTTGAGTGCTTTACTGGGCTGGGGGGGTGGACCCCAAGGAGAGGGGGGAACCTGTTACTATCAAAGTGAAGGGATTATTGGAATTGGTGGAAGGAGTACAAAAGGCTGTCTGCATTCAGGCAATGTATGAGAGGGGGCAGTACTGAATATCGATTGCTGTGCCGGTGGACCCCACCACCTTAGACCTCTTATTAGAGGACTCCCAAATGCTTTAAAGATACATGGCCAGTCCCTCAGAGAAAGGGTGCAGGGGACCATTGAACACAACCAGTGAAACTCTCTGACTCCGCCCGTGCGTGTATTAACATGGGCAGAAGTGTTACGTGATCTGGTTGCTTACAGGCATGAGCTGGGATGGACTGACCCAGGTAGTGGCATGGATGGAAATCAGCAGGTCTGGCAAGTCAGACAAAAACTCCACCCCTAGCAGCCTCCTTGCAGGGAGTTTGAACTGCCCCAGGTCAACCTTATGATCCAGGAAGGAATAATCTTTGGCGGAAGGAGTTGGCATTGGGGGCACCCAGACCTGTTACATGGCAATCCACCAATTACAACCAGAAACTGGTGGAATTGCTGGAGGAGAAAACTCAGGATTAAAGGGAAACCCAGGTAACCTTACCCACCTCAGGAAGGGAAATTTAACCCTTTTGTGACATCATGAGGGGAACTGAGAGAGTTAAAAAAACAAACAAACAAAAAAACAACTAGAAGCTGCAGTTTGGGTTTTGGGCCACCCACTCCATATGGTGAATTCCTACCAATGGTCCACTGACAAGGAGTCTTACATACATACCCTCGTGGGTCCGAGGTTTTAAACAGACAACAAGCTGATGAGTTAGGAATGAAACCATTGAGAAAGGGACACAGTACATCTTTAATTGACTCCCACAATGATATAAACACCTCCCCCATTAATGTCCATAATGCTTTGAGGAGTAGAGGTGGTGTCAGGATTACAGCTGTTAGTATAGCTACTGGAGATCAAACAGTCAGTTCTGTGAGGATAGTTTAGTATTTTGACCATCCCTAAATGTATTTAAAGGGACAACGGATCACATTTCATAGCCACAGTGGTGCAAAACTGGGCATAAGGAGAAGGTATTAAGTGGGTGTTTCATATACCATATCCTCAGGCCAATGACATAGTCAAGCAAACCAATGGCTTGATGAGACATGCCAACGTCTCATGATACAACTGGGACATACTCTTATGGGAACCCAAAGATACAAGCATTTTGTCCTATGGGGTTATTGACTGATGATACCCCTATATCTAACAATCATACTACACAGAGATTAGTCACATTAAAAGGAGCAGCTTTAGTGACATTGTGTAGTCAAGCACACAAAATTTAGGAAATACCAGTTTTAAGAGAACTATTATTGCTGTGCAATCTTTCTTTATTTTTGGACATGTGTGTTTTGGTAATTTTTGATTCCTTTTCCCCTTCCAGACAACATGGAATTTACTCATCTGGTGAGCAACTACTCTAAATTTTTACAACCAGTAAGGAAACTTTTTTTTTTATTGCCTAGCACTCCAATTGTACTTTGATGACAGAATTTCCTAATAGGTTGGCTTGGACAATTTATGAGTCCAGATATGGAGCCTTTTATAAACATTAATAAGCTTATTTTGACATTATTATCTAATATATCCTCTAGCAAAAATATGTTATGATTGAGTTATAGTCTGATTAAATTACACTGTATCATGTAAAAAATACGGTAATTATTTCAAACAGGCATTATAAATTCAAGAAATTAAAAGTTAATTAGAAGCTGAAAAGTAAGTCAAAGTATAAGAACAGGCTTGTAGCACTGTGCAGCATTAAATATGTGGTCCTACTCTTTCAATGAACATGTGATCAACTATTTTTGCCACTACATCGTTATGTTAACGACTGATGGAGCAGGTAACAGTTCAGTGGATGAGAAGTATATCATGCTCCCCCTGCTATGATGGACATTTCCATTGAACCAATAAAGAGACTGGAAAATTAAAGACACAAAATGATAGTATTTTGCCCATGACTTAGGCTATATATTTTTAAGGGTGTTTTTTTTAAACGAAGAACCTTTATTTAGGTTTTTATTGACTTTACCTTTGCACTAGAATGACTAATTAGAAAACAATTGTAAAAAATTCATTCACTGTCTGAGAGATAATGTAATGTAGACTTTTAGTAACAAATTAATGCAGTAATACTGACCGTGTCACTTTACTCTTTCCAGAATAAATTATATTAAGATGGAAAAGTTACCTTCTGTGTTGGAAATGGGAGTACTGTCACATTTACTTTCACACTGCTGCATTGATGGAGGTCTAAGTGTTTCTGGACACTCACTGGATGCTTGTCCGGTGTATGAGAGGCACTGTACTGTTCGCATATGTTGCCCAAGACCACACTGTGCAGAACACTAAAAATAAGAGATAAAAAAGTAAAACAACTTGGATCCACTTTTTAAATGTAAAACAAGATAACAGGAAAGCACTCAGGAACAGTACGCATAAACAAATTTTAAAAAAGACAAGCATCTGAAGAGATTTGGTTAATGCATAAAATAGCTTAGATTTTTTTGGGTTTTTTTGACAGTATATGCAACCACTTGTCTTTCAAAGAAAATAAACCACAATGCAATGTTAGCTTCCTGAACAGCTTGTATTTGAGGTATGAGAATATAGTTTATACTGTTTCATATATCATGTCTGAGTTTAAGTGTATGTTTTCAAGAGAGAAATCATTTACTTTAGAACAAAGAAGAAAAACCAAGGAGAACAAGAATTCAAATCTGCTAGAGGACTTTTTTATGGAAAAGAAAAGTATCTTTCAAACAAAAATACTTTGATGTTTCAAAATATTTTTTAATTTCTATAACTAAACAGTATTTTTTGGACATCTCATTTTAAGATAAATGTGCACCTGGACAACTAGCATAAAAAAAGTCAATTAGACTGTAATACCACAAATTATTGTCCCCTAGTTAGTTAAACTAAGGTGTTTTATTTTCATTAGTGACAAATCACTCAGCAAACTTAGAAACTGAAATATCAAGTTGTTGTTTAATAACAGGCCATTGATTATAACTGAGATGAAAAAGCACAATGAAAGAAGGAAATTCAGCATATCCTATTTAGAAACACCGCATAATGGCAGCACCATTCAGCCTGTGCTGTAACAATTTAGATCTTCTCTGGTAATTAAGCATATTTTATGTAAGATTATATAGATCTCAGACAGTTTTTTGGGTGGCTATATATCTTAGTAAAATTTTAATTGGCTTTGCATTTCCATCATGTTTCTCAACTAAGTTAAATGGGTTTTAAAAATACTAAACCTTGCAATATTGCTGTATCCCAAAATCCCCTTCTAAAAAGTTGTGATTTAATTTCTTTTAAAATGCATATGGAAACTCATCCAGTAGAAACTAGATTAATGCCAGCAAATCCTTTATTAGTACAGCAGACAACTATCATTCAAAATAAGATTTCAATCCGAGACAAACAGGGGAGAAGCTTTTGCTTCAGTCAGGGGAACTCTCTCTTATCCATTTCCAGCAACATCTTATCCTTAAAGGTACTAATGTGTAGGAGACTAACAACAATAAATACTTAAATGAACTATCTTACCTGTCCCCAGTCTCCAGTAACCCAGCGAGGAGGAGGACATCGGCCTAAACTACAGCGGATGCGGACTGGAGGTTTGCTTTCCTCTTGGCATTGCACGGCTGGAAAAGTTTTTAAAAGATTGCTGCTTTTGCACAGAACAATTCGGTGTTTGAATCCTGGGCCACACTTTGGAGTGCACTGAAAAAATATTTATATAAATGAATAATGAAAATCTCAGTAAAAAGTCAATAAACGTGTCAGAAATGCTATTATGGAAAATAAGAGTATTTATGTTCTTATAATTAAACTATAATCACAATTTTCCCAAGATGATAATGATAATTTTAAAATGAGCTGACTTATGTTTGCTTTATTAAGTTAAAGTTTTTATAAGTTTTAATTTAATAAAAGCAGATTTCCTTTGCTATTTATATTTAGGCTATTGTGTTACTATTTACTTTTATATATAAAAAGCCTTTAGGTTAGATTTAAGAAAAGCACTTTGCTGCAAAGTAGAGAGGTCTGCCACATGTAATATTATTATGAAACAAACCTGAGTGTGCCTTTCAGAAATTAAAAGTAGAACTCTCTGTTCTTAATATGACCTTAGTACAGTCTCTCTCCACTGCAATTACAGACCACTGAGCTACAGTGAACACATCTTTCCCCAATAAACATATGGGAAGATAAATGCTTTACTGGACTCTACAGAAACCAGATTATTGGTTCAGATAGAAATACTGTACCCCCTCCCCTACAATGCATGCTTTTCTCCCCTTTTCTATTTAAATTGTTTTCTCACAGATCTTGTTTTTCCTCCTTTTATCACTCCTCTGCTCATTCTAACAGCAAGCAGATAATAAAACAGTAATTTGAAAAGAAGCAGATCTGAAAACCTCTGCTTTTCCTCCTTTTTCTTCATATTGGTTCCTCCTGCCTTCTCCTTCCTTTTTCCTACTGACTATTAACTGTCATTTACATTAGCATACCTGCAGAATGGGGAAGAGACAAACACTAACAAAATTAAGACCTTCCCCAAATCAGTCCCCCTTTAACACCTGAGCAGGAGCTTTTGCAAGCAGAGTTTTAGAATTCCCTATAGGGAGTTCACTAAATCTTTGAAAATTTGCTAAAAAATGAGACAAACTGCCCCCACTTCCAAAGGAAGTATTTTAAGAGCAAGCTTTGCACACAAGCATATACATATTAAGCTATAGCAGGCTCTATAGCAGGGTCTTTTTACAAGGGCATGCAGTGATAGGACAAGGGGTAACGGTCTTAAACTGACAGAGGGGAGATTTAGATGAGATCTAAGGCAGAAATTCTTCCCTGTGAGGGTGGGGAGGCCCTGGCACAGGTTGCCCAGAGAAGCTGTGGCTGCCCCCTCCCTGGAAGGGTTCAAGGCCAGGTTGGATGGGGCTTTGGGCAACCTGGGCTAGTGGAAGGTGGCCCTGCCCAGGGCAGGGGGGTTGGAACTAGATGAGCTTTAAGGTCCCTTCCAACCCAAACCATTCTATGATTCTATGATACCTCAAAACAAGATCTTTAAGAAAATCTCTCAGTGGGAGTCACCTAGACTAGTCAATACAGAATGGACAGGTTTATCCTAAATCTTATCTCTGCTTAGATTTAGGATCTTAAACTGGGCTGCAAAGAGATGGGTCCTCCATTTGAACTTTATAATCCAGAACTGCAAAGTGGGTATATAAACACTTTCCTTAAAATCTAACCTTTCCTTTCCTGTCCTATTCTAGCCTTTCCTATCAAGGTACTGCCTCCTTATCTACAATAGTTCAGTGTTCAGAATTCTCATACAGAACAGCGAGATTCAATCCTCCTCCATGCTGAAGGGGCTTTAACCCCAAATCTTGTATATCATATGTACCTGACTACTAGAAAACAAGGGGAAGGAGGGAAGGAAAAGAAGAAAGGTCTCTATGTCTCTGGCTGAACTGCAAAAAGAATTAAATATTGATGCTAAATAGAGACCAAAAAAGAAAGACAATGAATATGTCAGGTCTTCAGCACCATGATCATGACTCCTCAGTTCTAGTCCAAATTCCATGGAACATTATGTGTATTTCCTCCCACAAATATTTCATATAAAATGCATAAGACTTTTAAGCAGGAACTAGAAACAAGTTCCCCTTCCTAGCTGAGTGCTTAAAATCACTTGCACTCAATCTCCTCTTCCCAGGGACTAAGCATTCTGTGAAAAGCAAACAGAAAAGAGACAAGTTTGAAAGGACCTGCCTACCACCATAAGAGTAGTCTACAGCTTAGTGATCAGTTTACTTTGTAGAACAGCAGAAGACAGAGAGTCTTGAAACCTCTCAGAGTTGCACAGAGCTGTGTTCCGCACTCTGGGTGTTGCATTCTAAAAGCTGAAATATTATAAAAATTCAAAAAAGCAAGCTATCACCAGCCAACTCTTAAAATAGACCAGTAGCTATTGCTGTACCTTATGTGGAACTTGGTTCATTAGACATGCTCTAAGAATGCCTTCTAAATTGAGGCCTTTGAAGAGGATACATGGAGAAATGTCTAGTGTGTGAATCACTGTGTGACTTTGACAAGAAGCTATCACTCAGTTTCTCTTATGTGTCAAGACAGGCAAGTAGAACTTTCAATAATCAGTGAATAAATGTCAAAACCCAATGTGCCTATGGAGTTTCGTAATCTCTAGAATGTGGTAGCAAATAAGGAAGAGCTTGAGGATCAAAATTTGAATTTAGATGCATCCATTTTCTAGTCTGGCTTGAAGACATGTTCTTTTATCTATGTCTAAACTTCCATTTGAGAAAATTCTGGTAGCAGTAGCTGAAAGATGAAAATAACATCCCTTAAAAAACCACTTTTTTGGAGTCATAGTCAAAATTCCACTAAATAAGATGGACTACACCCTGCCCCCAGAAATGAAAGTGAAATAAGGAAATATGTTGCCTACAATAATACTGAATCACCAAAAATAAAAAGCATCCCTAGAATCTAACAAAAAATTTATGTCTCCACAGCAAATGAAAGACAGAATACACAGGGGAAAAAAAAGGAAACAGTGTCTCCCATTACCACATGCTTCTAGGATTTTTGACTCACTCAGTGGAAGTCATCACTAACAGTAATATGAATGCAAAGTAAATATTCTTGTCTGATAAGGCTTTTCCCAATAAATCCTTAGATTATTTTTTGCTGGTTTATATTTTATTATCTGTAAAGATATAAAAGTAATTTACAGTGGGCAGAATAATTCAGTCAAAGCTCAACTATTGCAAAGCGTAAAAATTTTTATGGCAAAACTGATGTTACCTGAGAATGACTACATTCTACTAGGCAAGCCACTGTTAGCTTTAATTACTATTTGATATAAGCACTTTTACATTCTCCTAAGGACATTATTTAATCTCTATGTTTCAAAATGTTTTTGTTTCTCTGACCAAAAAGATACAGAATTTCTTGCTAATTATCATTGAAGACTAAAAAAATGTATAACTATAGTGATGCTCAAGTGCATTAGCATATATAAGTTCTAAAATTGCTTAATTTTATCAATAATTGCTTGTTTTGACTATGAAACAAAAACTTGCATTCCAGAGAAAATTAGCAAGATTTGCCATTGGCTTCAATGGAAGCAGTATTCAACTCTTCCACTTTTTGAGTTCACTCTTGTTTTCGTTTTCATGCTTCTGTCAGAAAATCATATAAATACATATATATATATATAAAGTTTATATGTATATTACAATAGAGATTTAAATACACTATATTTTTGGGAACACACACACACAAAGAACTTGCAAAATATCCATGACACAGATGTAGTATGGAAGAGTCTTCAACTGAACATCCCTTTCTACTCATCCATTCTTTCCTTTGCACTCCTTTCCTTTCTACTCTTTCCAAGTGAGATTCATTTTCAAAGGGCTGGAATACACTGTACCTTTTCAGGTAAGGACAAGGACCATTTAAAACCTTTTCTGCCTTGATTATGGTGCCTTACTTCTTGTGTGTTAACAGCAGGGTAAAAAAAAAAAATAATTGTTCTGCATGTAGAACAAGACACACTTTAAGATTCACTGTGTCATTTCCAGGTTTCTTGAGGTCCTGGTCTACACTGAGAAAAGTTACTGAAGGAAACTGCTTACCTACAGGTTTCGGGCTATAAAACTGACAAATGTTTACAGAACTGATTCCAAAAAATATTTGATTGTCAAACTGAATAAAACTAGAGACAGATTCAGGTATAGTCTGGGAATGACTGTTTTATGATAGTGGATTATTTACAAAACCTGTTACAAATAACAGGAAATGCAGAACATAAGCAAAAGCATCTGTATGATAAATTAATGAAAACAAAAAAAAATTTCAGAAGTTCACATTATATTTTAGAATAATTTTCTTTGATATAAAAGCTCACTAAAATGGCATTTCATGCATAATTCCTATGGAACAAAAGCAAACAGCTGAGCAATACAGCAAATTGACACATTTTTTTTTGTTCAAAGAAAAACAATATATGTAATGGAAAAAATGTATTTGTGTACTGGGTTTGCATGGCAAGGTTGAGGGGGGGCCTAGAGGGGTGGCTTCTGTGAGAAGATGCCACAAGCTGCCCCCATGTCCAATAGAGCCAATTTGCTGCTGGCCAAGGCCGAGCCCACCAGCAACGGTGGTAGCGCCTCTGGGAGACCATATTTGAGAAGGAGAAAAAACTGCTGCGCAACTGCAGCTGGAGAGAGGAGTGAGAATGTGTGAGAGCAACAACCCTGCAGGCACCCAGGGCAGGGCAGAAGGAGGGGCAGGAGGTGCTCCAGGCACCGGAGCAGAGATTCCCCGGCAGCCCGTGGGGCAGCCCTTGGTGAGGCAGCTGTGCCCCGCACCCAGGGAGGTCACCGGGGGAGCAGAATCCACCTGCAGCCTGGGGGGGACCCCACGCCGGAGCAGGGGGATGCCCGAAGGAGGCTGTGACCCCGTGGGGGACCCACGCTGGAGCAGTCTGTCCCTGAAGGACTGACTGCACCCTGTGCAGAGGACCCACGCCGGAGCAGTTCATGAAGAACCGCAGCCCGTGGGAAGGACCCACGTTGGAGAAGTTTGTGGAGGACTGTCTCCATGGGAGGGACCCCACGCTGGAGCAGGGGAAGAGGGTGAGGAGGAAGGAGCGGCAGAGACAACGGGTGATGAACTGAGCACAACCCCCATCCCCTGCCCCCCTGTGCTGCTGGGGGGGAGAAAGTAGAGAAATTGGGAGCAAAGCTGAGCCTAGGAAGAAGGGAGGGGTGGGGGGAAGGTGTTTTAAGATTTAGTTTTTATTTTCTCATTATCCTACTCTGATTTGATTGGCAATAAATTAAACTAATTTCCCCAAGTCGAGTCTGTTTTGCCTTTGACGGTAATTGCTGAGTGATCTCTCCCTGTCCTTAGCTCGACTCACAAACCTTTTGTTATATTTTTCTATCCCCTGTCCAGCTGAGGAGGGGGAGTGATAGAGTGGCTTGGTAGCTACCTGGTGGCCAGTCAAGGTTGAACCCACCATACCTTATAATTCTACAAGGGTCAATTTATAAATTATGTGATCCACAATATGGTATCTAATCACTCATTGCAAAAATGTCTACTAAGCTATTTTGAAATTATTTCTATCACCTAGTAACTCTAGTAATCCATTCCCAAAAAGATGACTTCAAACTGAAACATGAAAGCAGAACGTGGTCAAGATTAATTCCTTTCTGACAAAGGAAAGGAAGAAGAGCTGTTTCAGGTAACAAAAGCAAACAGGTATAAACTGACATGGAACTAGAACATTAGAACACTTCTTGCAATTCAAAAACTAAAGTTCAGGAATAGTTTTCCAAGAAGCAGTAGGAAAAAAACCCAAATTAACTAATTTTAAAACAGACATTTGTGCACTGATTTGCATGTGATGCAGTCTCATTCAAATGCATCACAGATTAAGCTATCTATCTTCTTTCAGCTGCACTGGTTCACATCCTTCAAATTTAATACTTGAATCAGTATAAGGTCACAATTTGGCTTATACTATAAGAGATATCACCATATTTAAGATAAGATGCTCTTTCTTTAATAAAGAAAATATGAATTTTCAGGTCTGTTGCTAAGAAAGGTGATGCTTTACATCAGCATGGTTGCTTCAGAAAAAAACCTAGCAGATTATTCTAGATTCTGATATTGTAAACCCATCATCTCTACTCTTCAGTTATTTGCCATTCAAGGAACCAATGGAAATGGAAATTGCTTTTTTCTCTAAGATAATTATCTCATACCAAATGGCTATTCTAGGGGTTTTTTTTTTGGTTGGTGTGAGAGATGACTTGTAAAAACAGGTCCTGAAAGAAACAGGCCTGCGAGAAACAAGGACTGAGAGAAACAGCCTGAGAAAGAGATAAAGGATAGCGGGGAGAGTGGGGGCCCTCTGATCGAAGAAATGCCTCAAACACTCACAAGACAAAACTCTGAGTCCCAGGGTGGATGGTGTGGAGGTCGAAGCTGATAAGGCTGCCCCAATAACACAAGATGCAGCTGGAGGAGGGAGCCCTGTGGAGACAGGACGGCTCTGCTCTGGGGCACCTGGCCAAAACTTCAAGGGCCATCTGTCCGGTGAATGACCTTTGCTTCATTATCCACAAAATGCATATTAAAGTTAACACCCCTCAGTATGCTAATGAAGGCTGACATGATCATGCTAATTACATCATCCCATGAAACTCCTGAGCCCTCCCCATACATGGGATATGTAGGTATGTGGGTCGACCTGGGGGACGGACCCAAGGAAAGTGGGTATAAATTGAGGGGGGGCAAAGGGGGAGGCCTGGAGAGTGCAGTGAAGTGAAAAAGGCAGATGCCTCCTGGAACCCTCGCTGGCGGGATCGATGCAGAAACCCAGACTGGTGATCTCTATTCCTCTATTCTCTCTATCTCCCTCCTTCCCGTTTCCCATTAAGCAATGCAAGGCATATTGTATTGCTTGCCACAACTCGCTATATACTTAGCCAATTATCGTGTGTTCAATTAGTACATTGTGGGTAGTTAATAAATGTTTGGACTTGGAGACTTGTTGTCTGCTCCATTGGGGATTTGCGAATCTGAGTCACTTGTCTCCCTTGTCTGAGTGGGATGTGACAGTTGTGTGGTTTTTTTTTTACTATTTTACTATTCTATTTTGCATTTTACTATTTTTCTATTATGATTAATAACAAGTCATAATAATTTGACAAAACAACAGAACTGACAACACAGAAGAAAAGAAAAGAAGGAAATATGAATGACAAAAACCTGCTTCAATACTCTATCAGGTTTTGAATTTCTTATTAATCCTTTACTTAGCAAGCAGCAATAGAAAATGTACTAATATTCAGTAGTCAGAGCTCTTGTCTTCACTATTGCCAATAAGCTAACATAGCAAAATTTCCTTACTTCTGACCAGTCCAAAGTGACCCACTGTGGGGGACAGGACTGATTGTTACAGGGCTCTTTTTCAATAGGCTGGTGTGTTAAACAGCTGGTATTGTCCAGTGTCTCCTCCTCAGAAGGTCCAATCTTTCTGATACAGAGAACTGTTCGTGAACGCATTCCTCCATCACAGGTCTTACTGCATTCTGACCAATCTCCTATAAACCATCTGGATAGAAAACGTTAGGAGACTCAGTTAATGCATTTCAGAAATGGAGTAGATAATGGCACAAACCCAGAATCCAAATAGTTTACTAAACCTAAATCATTGTTAACAATACATGTATTCACAGTGAAATAAAGTAGAAACTTATAGGTCTTTGCACTGAGCATTTTAATTTATGCCTCACTGCAATCATATCTTCCAATAATAATACTACTTTGTATTTTTCTAGAGCAGCAATTTCCAGCCTAGGCTACAGTAGTTAGAAAGGAGTGTTGAGCCTGACAAAACTGCAGCTATTTAAGTAGATTTGTACTGGACTTCTATTAAATTATTCCTCTGAAAGTTCTCTGCAGCTGGAAATGTTTGGGAATCACTGGTGTCGATTAAAGCACAAGTTAAAAGCCAAGATACTTGCCTCTCTAGTATCATTGCAATAAAATAATTTGATCTCAAAATTGGACTTTCTGAGATTTATTTCTCATCTGATTATGAAATATTTCTAAATTTTTTATAGAAGGCTATACTGAAATGCAGAATATTCTCATTTATTAAAGTAAAGCAAACACTAGTAAAACATAATTCATCACATAAAAAAAGACCTCAACAAATATTTTAAAAAATGTAAAGCACTGCACGATAGCTGCTAGAGGGACCTTCTGAGTGCTTGTGTCTACATAGGAAAAGTCGAGAACTGTACAGTATATTTAGATTATTTTGTGATGCCACAGAGATTAAAGCAACTGTTAATCTGGCTGTAAAGTTATATTATTTTTTTCTACTGATAAATGGTTAATGCAGCTCAATTTACTGGAAATATCTCTTCACATTGTTAAGCACATTGGGTCTTCAATATTTCATATGTTGATTAGATAGACTCATCTGAATCATCCCTGCAAAGGATGAAGGTGAAGTCTAATATGCTAGCACATGCTGCCAACATGCCAAAACTGTCAGGAATGTCAGTCACTGTGGATGTTCCTGGAGGTATGCTTGGAGCTGCCTCATAAGATTGTCATTTTCTGAAGCCTCCATCAAAAAGATGTGCTGCTATCCTGTCTTGTATTACGGAATATGTAATATATTCTAATATGAACCTAGATCAATGCAGAGATGCAAATATGCCATATTATGTCATTATTTTCCCAGTGAAAGAGAATTAATTTGTGATTATTTACCACCAAACTTATGCTTTTACCACAGCAGGGAGAATTAGAAGCTCTTCACAGCTTTGAAGAGGCTGATGTGTTAATTTTTAGTTGGTACTAAGATTTGCTCAAGTGCATTCTCAGGTACCTTATATATTTATACTGTATCTCACATGACAGTACTGTTCATAGGATCCAGAGAGAGTTACCTATATCTTGAAATCTAGAACTTTAGGAGTTACATATTGTAATAACAAAATACTGTGAGCAAACAGTCTTTGCTGCTGTTCAGGAGCCTCAAGTATAATGTAACTGGCATTCAGTTAGAAGGAATAACATTTTCACCACAAGTAAAGTGAAATTGTGCTAATTAAGAAAAGGAAATATTTGGCCACATTGTTTAAAAAGTAAGCCTTACTGGGTGATAAATCTTCCACCCAAAAGGGTTAAACTTCTTTGGGGAACTATTTCAAAAGATGGTATTTGAACAGCCTTCTTCTAGACTGCTTACAGGATCAGGAATCAAGAACCCTTCCTTAGGAGTTTGGCACTTTGTATTCACCCTGTGGTGAGCATCAGAATGGAGGCAGATGTAGGCTGAACTGCTCTGATATATTCAAGCAGATGCTGATTTATACACACTACTTGCTTTTTGAATCTTGATGACTTGAGTTTCACCATGTTCATCAATGTCCCTGCTGTATTGGATGGAGAATCCAGAAGTGTTCCATTTCATGATGCTTTTTTGGTTTTGTTTGGTTTTGTTTTTACAGAAAGTCAGTGAAAAAATTAAAATTAACTATGTTAACACTACTTTTTAAAGTGCTAATTTGTTAATAGTTAAGCCACACAAAGGAAGGGATAGGGATGTGTTTGGTAAAAAGGAACTGACCAAACACAACCACTCTCCAAGTTCTGCTTTCAGGTACATGGTGTGAGAGTTTAGTTAGTGCACTTATAGCCACGCTAAACAGTGTTATACAAGCAGAAACCAACTGCATATCCTTGCAGGATAAGCATATATTTACACATAGACTATGGGGACAAAAATTTAGACCTGTTTGTGAGACAGCACATCCACCTTCAAACACACTCAAGGTGAGAGCAGTTGTAATGGCTTCGCTTCTGTTTACTTTATGTTAAATGAGTATGGTACATGGCACAGGGGGAATAAGTGTAGAAGACATTGCTCTGCCATTCTGCAACCTGTCACCAGGCCCAGGGAAGCAGTTGATACTCTAGGAAGAAACTGGCTTCATGAAGACCTGCTGGATTTAATGCATTATAGTATTGTCTCATTCCTCCTGGTATCCTTCATGCTATAGTTTTACAGTTTCTAAGAGACATTTAAAAAAGACCACAGTATTCCTTTACTGTGCAATATCTACACTTAATCACTATTAATGATTTTCATGCCCAATTATAATTAGCTACAGATTATCATGAAACTTAAACTAACCAGAGTTCGTGAACCAATAAACTGTTGTATTATTTGCCCCAAAACATAAGAAGGAGCTGTTGTGCATATGCTGAAATTATTTGAGTGCAAAATATCACAGCTGTTTCTAAACAGTTTTTGTAGTAAGATTAAGCTATGCTATAGGTCCTTACCAAATTTCATTTTTGAACAAATGAGCTGCTGTGTTTTTAATTATCTTTTCAATATGTAGCATACAGCTACTTTAAAAATAAAACTAAATAGACTTAATCAAGTATGCACCTAATCCTAAAGGCACACAGCATTACTGTAAGACACTGAGCATCCTGGAGAGAAAGGTTGTTTGACAAAACCATTATCAGTAAATGGTTTGGTCTACTAAGCAGTTTCTATGTTTACCATTTCTCATCTGAACAATGTAACCCAAATTTTAATATACTAAAAAAATATGGCAAACATTTAGTATGCAATGTAAATATCTATGGGAAAGTTAGTCTGCCTGCACCTCAAGATTCTTCTGTTATTATTGCCTTAAGAATGGCCCCCAGTTCTTTTCTGAGCACTATTCACCACACCTGATGCTTCCATCATAAGAAACTGCTTTGCTAGTATCTTTTTATTTACAATGTCTGAATTGCTTTCTGTAGTTTAAACACCACTGTTCCTCAGTCAAATCGGGCCTCCTCTAGATCAAAGTATGTATTTTCTGACACTGATTCCAGAGGAACAAGAAACCATAACCAAAACCCAAACCCAAATATTTTGTCTGATGAGACAGGACCCTAATGCTAGATCAGAATTTTATAGCACCTTTGGTCAAATGGATTTATTATATATTACAAAGACTTTTCTATCTATGCAAAACAGACATCCATCTTAGTGATTAATGACTTACTCAGGTGGGCAAGGCTCAGCGTTGCAGGCTCTTTGGGTTTCTGGAGGCTTACTGTCAGGGTCACAGTAATTGTTTTGTACAATGGAGTTGTCATCCAGCCTTTTACATACCACCTCTTGTTTCTGCACACCTTGGGATGAAATGAAACACTATTAGTTAATCATTCTTGCTCTTCTACTTGTTGAGTTAAAGTGTATCTCACCTATTGATTATTAATCCTACTATCCCCACTTTAATTGGCTGAATGCTCCAGGTGTGTGAATTCCAATTGACTGAATGCCCCCAACCACACAAAATCTTTCATTTTCCTTCAATTTTAGGCCACCCCACTGAGAGGATTTTAAATTGCTGTTGTTTTCTAAAACAAAGGGAATATATTTATAGATTTACTAACAGATTGTTTTTATTTATATATTGCACAAAATCCATTTTCTGTCCACCCTCCTCTCCTAGTAAAAGACACTTCAATTTCCAAACAAAACATCAACAAACAGAATGTGGTCACACTTCAATGCAGAATTACTGTTTATGTGCTCTGGTTTAAAATAAACCAGCAACACTAGGATACAGTGTTGAATTATTATACATGTCATCCTATAAATATTTTCATCAAAATAATAGAAGTATTATTCATTCTGAAAGATGCAGTTTGTCTCTGTGAACTCTCATCTTGTCTGACACTCCCAGCTCCTCTTTCACTGTTAACTATTAACAAGGCAGTTCAGAATTGATTATTATTCCCAAAGCATAATGATATATCACTGCCAAGGCAACATTATAAGATAACACATTAAGCAGATTTTCCAATTTAAAAAAAAAAAAAAAACAGGATCTAAAGAAAGGCATTAAAGAACCATTGATATGACAACAGTGCAGCTCAGACTATTGTTGTAAACAGTGGTACACATGGCCTCCTCTGTTTTTAAAACAAGCTGTATGATGTTTGCTAGCATAAAAAGACTGTGGATCTGTAATTCATATGCAGTTATTACTGAACATAAGTAGTCATAATACTGAAATAGGATTATTTCTATGATAAAAGTTGCAATAAAGCCCTAAACCTTTCTTAAAAACAGAAGCATTTACTTAACTTTTTCCAAATTGTGAAATACATACAAATAAATAGGGTTTAAAACATCCTGGCTTCAAATATCTGCCAACTTAACTTTACAGCCCTCTCTTCATTTTAAGACAAGTATTTTATAGGAGGTAGATGTGCAGTAATAAAATTAATTGTATAAATGTTTTTCAGACATTGAACAAACACTAAAAACATGGCATTTTCTTTCACCAAACATTTGTAGTCCTTTTGCTCATTTTAAACTAGCTAAACAACTTACCTTGCAATTGTTTTGTTTGTTATTCATTATGGACAAGAATCAAATCTCCTACTTTGGTTCCTAAAATGAGACCTATATGGAATTTAGGTATTTAATTCCAATAGTGAGTCAAGCCTAGCCTTGAGATGCCTTAAGTTTGGCCCACAAAGCATCCTGCTTGGCTATGAACAGAAGTCTCCCAGTCTAAGCACAGAGGCATGTGAAATGTCTCTAGGATGTTATGTGCAAAGGACCTGGAGAAAATGGTAACCTCCTTTTTCACAAGTCTTGAGGATGGCAATACAGTCCCCCATGAGGCTGCAGATAGAGAAGTAGTAGGTATGATCCCTTCTCAACCCTGAGGGAATTTCTGCTTCCCACGAGCATACACTAACTTCTGTGACTAAGCATACACTAACTTAGTGATTATTTTAGCTAAGGTGGCAAGACTGGTTTCTAGTCTGTAGATTATTTCTAGTTCTTATTCATGTAAATATCTAAACCATCTTGAGATGAAAATCCATACCTGCCTGTGCTAGATGTCTTATTTGCTGGTAACAGATTAAGCCCCTTTCTTGTCTTCCTGCCATTGGCCCCATGAATCTTGCATCCCTGGTTGCACTGTGGCCCAGAATGCTTATTAAAAAAATCTTCCCTTTCCCTACCCCTCCTAGACTCCTCAACTACTCTACGGCACACAGAGTACTCTTCTGGAGATGCGCTCCCAGTTGAAATCTCTTTGGTCTGATATACGGAATTCCTATTTAATAACTGCCATGGCATCCTGCAAAATATGGGTATTATCCCTTACATAAAAATATAGCCTTGTTAATTCAAATACTCTCAGGAAAACCCAGCAGTCTTGGATCCTAAGCACATAAAATGTTCCTTGTGTGGCCTCAACTCAAATGTGCATGCTCCTGACAAGCAGGGTAGGAGTTAGATTCATCACTCAACATACTGCTTCTTACAGGCTGCCTTTTTAGCAGGTGAGAACTTTGTATCAACCCTCAAAATCACCTGCCTCCTCACCTTACCTCAAAATCATTAACTATGTTGAGATCAAAGATGCCTAATGCTGAAGTCTTCACTCTACTGCAGTACCTAAATCCAGACTCTCAGCTTTGCTGCTGTGTTATCTCCCTCTTTGATTACAGCTATACATAACCTTCTAAAGTAGGCACTTTAAATCAGGTTGTAAATCATTTCATACATCTGACATCTCAGGTTATCCATAAACATCACAAGCATTTTAAAGTAAGCTTTATTTATGAAAAAGATATTGATTAATATGAGACATCTTACAGGTGAGCCAGGTAAACCAATCAGCTTCTTCCATTTGCTCTTTTTTCTACATGTATCTGGATGCCACAACATTAGACAACAGTAGGTACCACTAAACAGCGCAAAAGGCTGTCAGACTGTTTTCCAAGTGTATCCTACATACACAAATCTACATGAACAACCTAAAAAGAAAATACCGTTTTTGAACAGTATTCAACCTCTGGGTTTTTTTTGCAAATTTTCAATTTATGTGCTTTACATGTTGGAAAAAAATAATTTTGTACAACCCTTCTGTGCATCTGTTCACACTTGAGTTTATTTCAGCCACAATACAAACTGTGCCCAGTACTCCAGAGGGATTTTACTAGTGCCTTATCCAGTGTCATTAATACTTTTAAAGAAATACATCCTAAAGAAAAACTGAAGTCTGATGAGTCATGTGAAAGGTCTTTAAGAAGCCCACTAGGCTCACTGCCTTTTGGCTCAACAATTTACATTTTAAGCATGCCTCTTGTCTACTAAACTTTTCAAATTCTTTATTAAATGTAGGTGACAACAAAAGTCTTAGGAAAGTCTAGATAAATTAAACTACTACATTTCCTTGGTCCAGAAAAAGAGTTATATATTAAAATATATCTGGCTAGTCAAGCATGACCTATCATGTTACACTTTATCTCACTGGTCATTTATTTCTAGATCTTTAGTTATCTTCAAAATTTCAAATCAATTAGCAATTCAATGTTGTTGTTATATATTTCTTTTCTACACACACACACACAGACTTCAGTTCTTTACTCCTTTAGTACTATTTTAGTAGAGAAAAGACATATCAATTGCAGCATGAAAGAGAGAGAAAACTGTTTACCAGATTAGGCTCTCCTTTATAATAACTTCCTTTCATTCTTGACAAATAAGTGGAAGATCTAAATATTTGAGAATCTGTGACAAGATGATTCACTTTAAATTCTATAATCTATGTAAGCACTGCCAACAGATGAGAATAATTAAAATCAGATCTGACAACCTGAGTAGGAATATTTCTTTTGCAATTTTCTACTTTAACTTCACCATGATGAGAAATAGTATTTAAAAGGACTAGCCAAACAGAAATGCTAGTAACACAGCACTGCTAGTTGAGATAGAATTTATGTTCAGCTCTGATGAATAATCATTTATCCTTTCTAACACAAGCTGCCTTAATTCTCTTGGTGGCTGATAAAATAACACGTTTCCCTCAAATATAATTGCTTAAAAAATAATTTATACACACTTTATAATTAAGCATTTTAATGATGCATACCATTCTCTCAAATATATTTATGGGATAGAATATATATTAATGTTATGTTTTCACTAAATTTCCTACTGGCCTCAGACACATTTTCTTCCAGGCTTTGGCTAAACATTGGCAGCCCTGGTAAATTCATTTCTGAAAAGCCATGTAATAAGAAAGTATTCTGAAGTACTATGAACACGAAGTATCGTTGTGCTCAGTTTTCAAACCAGCCACATTATTTATTGAATGTTGGTCAGGTAGCATATCACCCCTAAAACAGCATTCATCACTATTCACTCACACAGTGAAGAATCTTTAATCCATGCCAGACAGGTATGTTAATCCAGCTTTAAAATGTTCTGCAGCATCTTGCCACACAGTATGTGGTTTGTGATACAAGAAACATAGGTATGGATTAAGGAAACTTTATATCATTGCTAACTACAATGTTATTTAAAATAACATCTCAGAAACAAAATTCAGATTCTAACTTTAAGTCAAGAAAAAGCAATGGAAAATTTTGGAAGTGCAGTTTTTACCCAGACAACAGCTACAACTTGGTTAAGCTCTGTGGGCCTTGAAAAAGTCTTTTTAAATTATCAACTCTTCTCTGAATATATGGTCTCTTAAAATAATCTAAGCAGCACAGCTAAACAAATTCATTTAAACTCTTGAGTGAATAAATTACAAGTTGTTAGACAGAAACACTCTGCTTTCAAATCTACAGATCTATAGTTTATAATAAAAAGACATAAAATGTCCTCATGACTGGTCAATGCAATTCTAATAGAAAACAGAACTCCAGTGGTTCAGTGACCATATTCTCCAGAGAACTGAGATGTTTTCAGATTTCAACTCACAAATAGTCTGAATGACTTTCAGTAGTCAAATTTTAAATTACATGGAGCACATTTTATTCTTAAATTAAAACTGCAGGCATGTAAATGCTATATCTATTTTTAAAACCAATCCCAAAAATTGTGGTTTGTGATTGCAACAGTTAATTATAAAGATGCCAATACCAATACATCTTGCATTACTAAAAAGTGCATGTTGGTTAATCCAGACATACTTTGAGCTCACTCATCAGATCACAGGATGTTCATCACAGAGCCAAACTTACGGTTTCCTTGATGAGGACAAGTATGTTTTATTTGTCTAAAGACAGTTTCATAATTCATCTGAGGGCATGAAAGAAAAACATAGTAGGCACCACTCTACAAGAGTGATGAGCAGCAAAGGAAACTGGACAGCAATCAATTTACTTATAATAATATACTGACTGAATATTTCATAAAGAAACATGAATATGTAAGATATTTGACTCATCTGGAGATGAACTCCAATATAATTAATGAAATCAAAACCAACGCTTAGGGTACCTGGTAAATTCCAGATAATAAATGCTGTCATTTGTTGCCATTTATTGCTAGAACTCTATTAAGCATAGAAGAAAATAAAAAAGAGGACATGCACTTACTGGAGTTTATTTTTAATGTATACAAAAGTAAAAATACATAGAGGATTTTTTTCCTTTGTTGGATTTTTTTAAACATTATCCCCACCAGTTCACTTTCTTGTTCAGAATACTTATGGATCTGAACAAAGTCATATACTTGCCCTTGGAAAGCTACAAGATATCATATGAGACAGGCATGAGAGTAAATAAACTGCAAATCTGTGATCTGTAAGTGATATATATCACCCTTTTCTATTTCAGCACTTTCTTCTTCTCTTTCCAGCCTTCATTTCATTGTTTTATTTCCTATTTCTATGTATTCTAGTTTCCCCTTTTTTAGATTTTTCTCATTAAATAATCAGGTCCTTTAAAAAAATATTCTGTTGTTGTCATAATTTTTTTCTGAATTCCAGCAACCTGTTCATCCATCCAGCCCTTCTAAATTCCCCGTGTTCTTTCCTCTCCCACTCTTTTCTGTCTAGAAAAACTTGCACTGTACATTCTGGTATTCACAGGCATTGTTTTCCTGTAGTCTTGTCCAAGTTTACCAGCAGCTATAAAGACCTATACAAGATAGTAACTAACTTTCCTTCTGAAAACTCTTGACTGAGAGTAGAACAGTTATCAGTGAACTTTCAGGAAAGGGAATTAATATGGAGAATACACATAGCTCAGTTTTACATAATGTTCCCAGAGACGAAAGACTAGCTCAGTATAAATTTGTATTTTAAATAAATTTTTTCAATATAGAAAATAATGGTTCTAGTATACAAAAAGAAAAGCTGCAGTTCTGAATTTCCAAGCCTAAGAACAGATACTAAGAGACAGATATTAAAAATGAATGAAATTATATTCCCATCCTACATATGAGTACATGAATTCAAGAAAAGAGAAGAGTTGTCTATTACCAAGCAATCTCTTTTAACTACCTGGTAAATCTGAAGAATTTATTTTTAGAAAAAACTCAAGAAAATACCAAAATAAAACTCAGATTTTGGAGACATGGTTTCTGCTTAATTGACTCTACAGGATATGATGCTCACTTGCAGAGCAACTACTGAATATTTTGTTCTTTTCTCCTTTAACATGAATGACACTACTAAATACACAATCTACACTACTACATACACAAGGAGTTGAATGCACCACTTGCAAGTTTGCTGATGATCCCAAACTGGGAGGTGCTGTTGACTCTCTTGAGGGACAGGAGGCCTTGAAGAGGGATCTACATAGATTGGAGCACTGGGCTACGATTAATGGGATGAAATTTAACAAGAACTGGACAGAACTGGCTGGACTCTGTGCCTAGGATGGAATAACGTCAGACACAAGTATAAACTGGGAGAGGAAGGGCTGGAGAGCAGCCCTGCAGAAAGGGATCTGGGGGTGCTGGTTGACAGCAGCTCAATAGGAGCCAGCAGTGCGCCCTGGCAGCCAAGAGGGCAAACCGCATCCCGGGGGGCAGCAGACACAGCATAACCAGCCAGTCAAAAGAGGTGATTATCCTGCTGTATTCAGCGTTGGTGCCGCCTCACCTTGAGTACTGTGTGTGGTTCTGGGCCCCACAATTTAAGAAGGATGTTCAGGTCCTTGAATGTGTCAGAGAAGGGCAACAATGCTGGTGAATGGGCTGGAAGAAATGTCCTTGTTATGGAGGCTCTCAAATAAACAACCAACCACCAAAAATTAAAAATTTATTGTCAACACAATTAACTTGCCCTTGACAAATTATAGGTTTGACTGTCTGTGAGAGGAGAACAGAACAACTTCCTAGGGTTTAATAACAACCCAAAAGGCAGAACAAAGCCCCACTCCCTAGGGTTTAAGGACAACCCAAAACGCTCTCTCACTCACCCAACAAGTGAGGGCTCTCAACCTCAAGGACCTGCTCAGGGCAGAGTCCCGACCCAGGGCACCTCGAGGAGTTTCCTTGGGTGGCGTCCTGACCCAAGGGGAGAGTCCTCGACCACAGCTGCTGTTCCAGGGGACGAGCTCCAAATGGCTCCCAGGGGACTTCGTTGACACCCAGGCCCAATCTGACCTGTGCTCAGTAGCAGCTCCCATTGGCCAAAGGCCCCAACTGCCAGAAGCCCCGAGAGCAAGGGCACTCAATAGCTGCTCCGCTTCAGCAGCCAAGAAGCCCTATTTTCATTGGGCGGGGGCACCTGCCACAGTCCTATGAGGAGCGACTAAGGACTTTGGGCTCGTCTAGTTTGGAGAAAAGGAGCCCGAGGGGTGACCTCATTGCTCTCTGCAGCTTCCTGAGGAGGGGAAGAGGAGAGGGAAGTACTGAGCTCTTCTCCCTGAGATCCAGTGACAGGATGCGTGGGAATGGTTCAAAGCTGCGTCAGGGGAGGATTAGACTGGACATTAGGAAGCATTTCTTTACCGAGAGGGTGGTCAAACACTGGAACAGGCTTCCTAGAGAAGTGGTTGATGCCCTGAGCCTGTCAGTGCTTAAGAGGTGTTTGGACAATGCCCTTAATAACATGCTCTAACTTGGTCAGCCCTGAATTGGTCAGGTGGTTGGACTAGATGATCACTGTAGGTCCCTTCCAGCTGAAATATTGTATTCTATCTCTCATTAAAGGATTAATTTCCTTCTGGTTTTTAAATGCAATCTAAACATGTAACTGTTTCCTTTGCAAACTGTTTTGCAAATCTCTTAGACTCCTCTATGAAGAATAATGTCTACTGTGGAAAGAGTCCGTTGATTTCAGGTGTCCAGCTGAGTTTTCAGAATACTTCACTTTACACACACTTGATGAACTTCAATGCATGCTTCAGAGCTCAGATATTTCAAAGAGGCACCCAGATAACGCTGAACTGATAATTAGCAAGTAAGACTGTAATGTACACTTGAGTTGCTCAGTATCACATGAGAACCACACAAGGGAGGCAGGAATGGAATCCAAAACACTCACACCACACTAAGCTGTCATAAACAGGAAACCCTCATCCTTCTTCCTACCATTCAATTTACAGCATGCTCTTCCTAGTCTGCAAAACTGAGACAGGCCTTGAACAGAGGTCCTGTTTTAAAAGTTAAAGCGCTTTTAATGTTCAAATGTGACTCAGCAGCACAGCAGAGATTAATGTAAGGTAGAAGTCCAGTGGAAAACAGAGTATGCTACCATCTAATAAAGATTGTAGGTTGCTCTTAGCTTGCTCCTTGGCTCCTGATTGCTCCAGTTATCCTTCTCCAAGACAAGGCAGCTCTAGGAATTGCTGAATGCAGTGGATTGCTCTCAAAAGATTATGAAGAAGAGATTGCACAAAGTCTGGAGACTTCTGCAATATACAATACTCCAAAGCTATTTAAACTTTGCACTGCCAAAATGCTGCTCTAGCCTTTGTTCTCTACTTCATGACATTCAACACATATCCTCAAGTTCATATCACTCTGGTGGGCTGTATGCAGTTCTCCCTTTTTCTGTTTTAGACACTTTGAATTAAAAAATATTCACCAAGTAATAACTGTTTTAAGAGTCACAGACTTGGTCAAATGCTATGTAATGCAGATACAGTCAGCCTGATTTAGAGAGAACTAGACCTAAATAGTGTGGAGTGGACATGAGCTAGTCTGTGACACAGACTCAGGATCAAAGAATGGTCCCTGCTCAGCTGGTCCCTGTTTCACAGAACAGCCACAACCACAGAAAACAATTTAAGATTTCATAGTCATCCTTAAATTTGTCATTTCCTGGCATCTGGATACTTTCAAATTTGATGTTCTTTTAAGACAGTTTTTTAAGTGTAACATACACCTAGACAAAAAGACAACATTAGAATACAGAGATGTTCAGAGATGGACAGAAGTTAAATGTGTTGATTACAATTTAGATTTGCCTACAGCTTTTATATAAAGCCTATGCTTTGATATAAAAGTATATCTGGCTCTACATCATCTAGAACTTTCCTGGATCAAGATGGAATATCATATGATCAAATCTTGATCAGTCCATGCACTACAGGTGTGCTACACCAACTACAATGAGAGGAAGGAAAATGTTGATGCCTTTAAGCTGTTCACAGTCTGTCCCAAAGTCACTACATAATTTTTTTAATCTCATAAATAAAAAATAATTTCCATACTATTATTCTTCACAAATGTTTATTGCCCTTTTTTTACTTTCAGTGAGAACCTTTAACTGCTGAATATTTTGTTATCCTTTGATGCAGAGCAAAATTTCTCTTCTAAAGACAGAGTTCAAGTAAACAGAATTTCAATAATGGGCTTCATAATGAATCCTATAGAAATAAACAAAGCCATGCAGTGGTTTCATTTCTAAGATTTCTCAACACTTTATATTTATATTAGCCAGCTTTTCCAGTTACAGTCTCTGTCTCTACAATCACTGTCTCCGTTTCTTTTTTCCTGACTCAGCTCCTTTTTAGAATTGTGTTTTCTTTTGGCATATGGCAAAAGGTGCTTCATAAACCAGGGGGAATAGCAGGTACTCATATGGAGAAAGCAGATACAGTTTTTAACATGAATCATAGCTAAATGAAACATTTATTCCCTGAGCACAGAGCTCAATGAAAATAAATGACCATAGTATATCCTCATACTAAGGAGAGAAAACCATTAACATTGTTAAAATAGTAGTTTAAAAAGCAATCTGTCACTCATTTGATTGCAAGAATCCAACAAATGAACAATAAAAACACTGGAGAAAGTTGGCACCTTCCTCTATTTTGTTTCAAGACTTTCTCTATTTAGCTGCACAGAATAGAATTTGTGCTGTCATTTGTATCTTACATATGGCTAAGCAAACTGCTATATTTAAACAGCAAACAACTAGTAACAGCCACAGCAGGATACAGCAGAAAGATGAATCAAGACGATCCTAAACATGGATACTTCCAGTAGCCGTAAAAAAAAATGAAAAGGACAAATATTTGGTCCAAAGGTTCTTTAAAAAAATACGGTGTCTTCCTCTTGCTATGGGCAGTGCACAGTGCAGTAGAAAACTGAAATTCTGAGGCAGATTTAAAGCTCTCCCATATCTTCTGAAATTGAGGTATGTTGGGGAGATGGTGCATTCAGTCTCCAGAGAGAAGAAAGATACTGTTCACACAGCACTTCTACTCACCAGTCCATGCAGCAGCAATGGTGTTGGCTTTGAAGGAAGCCAACTGTCCTGCTCTCCCAGCCAGAGGTAAAGAATTGCATTGGTGGCCACTAGAGGGAGGATTAGGAATATAGTAAATTGTGGGCAAAAGGCACCCATGATGAATCATATGGGACAACCTACAAATCCCCCACCACTGCCAACAGGCAACAATTCTCAGATACTGCTATGGGCTGGGAAGTATAATTGAATTGTTATCATCTGCTATAGAGGAGCAGCTAGTATATATCCAAAACTTTGGTGGCTGGATGATAGGAGGGCTGACTAGGATCTTGTGAAGCATACCTACAAACACACAAAGACACATCTCTTTATTTATAGTTGCCTTATTTGCCTTCTGGTTTTTAATCTCCTTACTTAAAACTTCTGATGTCCTTTATCAAGAAAGCTCCTGTGAAAAGCAAACATCCCAGCTTCAATAGAATCTCAGAAGAAGCATCAGCAGAGACACACTGTGCCAAAATACACTGTATTTAACAAAAAGATCTGAACATATTAAATGTACTTGAAAGCAACAAAATCCATTGTGATAAAATAAATGTTCTTTCACTAAATTAAGGTTTGAGGCATGTCTGAAAGAAATGTTTTCAATTAGTTACCTACATAATTATGCAGTAAACTGTATCTTGCAATTCAGTTTACTCTGAAGCTTGACTGCCTGGTGTCTTACCTCCAACACAAGTAGCAGAACATTCTGACCAAGGCAGATAATTCCATGCAAAGCCAACTTCATTGTCTCCACTGCCAGTGTGAGAGATGGGAACACTGAATTTATACCTTATGCCCAAATTTTGTTCCTGTAGCAGAATCTGTAGTTGAAAATAACTGGTTATACCATTAAAACAGGCAAGCAGAGAGCAACTACAGTGACATTTAATCTAGGTATGTGTTATCTTCTGGAAAGGAAAAAAGTAATAAAGGAAGCCATAGTAGTTCTTTTAAAGAATCTGGACTAATTTTAAAACATATATAAAAGAAAAGTATTATTGTCTAAGGTGAGCTTTGTCTTTTTTTCCCTTGACACAACTTTATAACTTCTGTAAGTTCTTTATTGACATAATTGTTCTGAAAAGCCAGTTTTCATAAAATTAATACCTTAATGGAAGTTAATTTGGTAGCTGAATAATTACGTGAGGTCAAAGTTGGTTAGGGACATTACTGTGCAAACATGCAGCAGTCCTCACTGAAATCTTGTGAGGAGTTACTCACATAGCAATTATGCATAGTTCTGCCCTTGCTTACGCTTTTAGTGACTATAATAATAGTAACAGCAACAGACTGTTGCTGAGGTAATTGTTTTCCCCTAATGCAATAGCCAACAGCATTACCTTGGTGGAATCACACCTGTGGTTCCTTTAAAGGAATATCAAAACTCTCACTGCAGCTATATCACTGCAAGTGATACAGATGGAAGTGCAACAATCACTATGAGCTTTTGTCTACCCTCACTGTTGAACTGCATTTCCACATACCACCCATCCAACACTAGTCTTTGATTCTCTACCTAACTTTTTCTTTCTGTTACTAAGAATATACATCATGTTAAGATGCATCAGTCTGACACATCTTAGAGCTATTTCTCATCCCCTTCTACCTTCTGTGATATTTTGCAGAGGCATATCTGCCTATCTCCATTGGACAAAAGAGCAGAGACCTTTCAGTAAGAAAGTCAGTGGCACTGACTGAATGACAAAAGGCACTATTAATCATTGTGTAACTCATTCTATATGGACTCTAGCTTATCCACAGCTACAGCATTAAAAAACAGGATTTGGGTGTTTGAAAATGTCACCTAAAATGTGAATATCTAGGCAACAATCATTCTATACACAAAAATATCCTGTCTGTCTCAAGCAAACCCTGAACTGCAAATCTGGCAGCTGATAGAATATACTGGGCAAGCATCACCCTGTTCTTATATTCCTCAACACAGTAGAGCAACAGTAGGCTCACTATTGCCTACCATCAGAGACAGGGTACCAGGACCCTGGTCACATCTTCTGTTACATTCTCATATTTTGTACAATCTATTCAGAGCAATGTATGTCACAGCAACATACTTTAACACAGGTCAAATCATGATACTCTTGCTGTGGTAAAAGTATACTTCACACTCAGCCCAGGCTTAAAACCACTGACATCTACAGAACTGTCAGGAACTATCTGCTATGTCTTAACACTTCCATGTATCAGCAGTATGCAGAGATACATTATACACCCCATTTACAATTTCTGCTACCATTATTCCAAAGCACATTTAACACAGATAGGGTATTTTCTGTGAGATTTCCTGGGGCTCTTCTGACTTTATCCCTTTTTCATCACAATGTTTGCCTGTCAGTTTTGAAAGATAAGCACACTGTGTTAAAAAGTTATGTCCCAGCTAGTCCCAGCTAGGCAAGCTGTATACTCTTTGTAAACACAACCTATTTTGATTTCATTCATGGCCTTGTCTTTCCTAAGAACATAAATATACATTTCAAATTTCAGAAATATATTAATTATAACTTTACCATGAGTATGAGATTTTCTGAAGTAGGACCTAGTGCTTCCAAAGACTCTGGTTCATCTGTTGGCCTCTTGTAATGGAAAGCTGTTCCAGCAACATCAAACTTTCTCGGCCAGTCAATAGTCCAGGCACCATTAATATAGTAGTCATCCTCTTCAGATTTTAAAGCTTAAAAAAAAAATACAAGCCACCTAAAAATTGGAAGCAGCATTTATAATGGAGAAGCCATTGCAAATTAAACCACTAATCTGTTGGAAGTATGTGACCTTCAGCGCAACATTACTGGTTTTTCAAGCAATATAAAACTTTTTCTTTAGCCCTGGTCAAAATAAACCTCATGCAGTTTGACAGTATTGCCTCTTCAATAATCTTCAATGTGCAGGTATACTTTGCAGATTTCAACATGCAGATGCTATATGGAACAAAACAGAATGCCTCATGTAACTTGCAATATATCTTCAACTTTAAAACTGAGCCCACGTGCAATGTTTGCTGTTCTACTTAAGATATATGTAGGTCTCAAAAGTATAATCAATTATTGGTCTAATATTTAGATTAAGATGTTGGGGCATGGGATAGGTATCTCAGATAATGTGCAGAGGAAAAAAAGAGAAGGAACATTGAGACTGACATATGGTCCCAATCAGCTCTTGCTTTGTTGTCTTTGTCCACTGTTTTTTTTTTTCCTTCTTAAAGCATAAATCCAACATATTTCTACTACAAAACCAAATACTAGCTATTTAATCTGCCAAGATATTTTATTATACCTAATTTACAGCCTTAAACCATAAGAGTACTGTAGACAAAACATAAATTTCTTAGCTAACCAACCAATTAGGCTGGACAAGCGGATATTATTCAGGGACTTAGATTTGATTTTTTTATGAATAATATTAGATTAAGTTTCTAAATAAGAAGCTGACTGCATCTTAAGGTGAATATTCTGTTAATTAGACATTGACTTCTTGACTTAAGGTGAAGATTACTGAGTTATTCAGCATTCATATTTAGTTTAAATAAAACATGTTCTTAAAGGCAAAATGATGATTGGAAATACAAACAGCCGTGTCATTTTTTGTTGAGACAAATCACTGACCTTACTAGATAGGGAATTTACAAACTCACATCACAATCATAAGGAATAAGACAATTTAGGATAAAGTTTTATTCTCAGCTACATCTGTGTCACGTTAAACAGTTAGGGAAAATGTCTGAATGACACTCATTTTCTAAAAGAGATGAGAGAGCATTCATATGAACAGGAGACAGTTGGGAAGCAGTAACGTTCTGTTGGTGACAGCCATATTCAGCAGGGATTAGTAACCGTTTCCACCATAAGGTCTGTAAAGGAATGTCTTTCCAAAGCATAAATCTTATTCCATTGACTTCCCTGGATTTACTCTGGAAACACACATATGCTTTGAGTGAAAAAACTAGCTCTGACACATTCACTTACCTGGAATTCTCAAAGTAATTTAGATTCCTTATTGTCTATATAGGTTTTGTAGTACAAGAAGGAGATAGTAAAAAAAGAGAGTATAGGAGAATGAGACAAATTGCAAGAAGTACTGTACTAAAAGAACAGTACTTCCACCATTTATCTATTTTATGAGGGTATATGAAATAACTCTGTTACAGCTGAACATCAGTATTTTTTTTATTAGTGGTCATATTTCCACATAGCAAAAATTTCTAACTATCCTGCTTTCACAAAATCTAGCTTAATTAAAAGAGGGTCACAGGGTTTCCCAAAGCCACCAAGAGATATTAAAGTCTCTTACTGTGCCACTCAATCCCAAACATTTTCTCGTCAGTATGTCTAGTATCTACTAAGAGCAAATAATGAAGCAAATTATTTACTTATATTATTTGAGACATATGAACAACAACAAATGAGACATATAAACAAGCACAGGAGAACAAACATTCTCATACATTGTTTACATAATTAATCGTTCTGAAATTATATGCTATCAATTGTATGTATGCTATATACACTTAAACTAATATATACCCAGAAGTAAAGTGGTTCATTTTTTACCTGGCTGCCAAAGAAAAATGCATTTGCATTCTGTAAATAGATTTACTTAATGTCAGTTGTTATGCATAGGTGAAGGCCACACAGCTGTGAATAGCATTCCAATAATATAATTACATGACAGTGATGAAGCAGTGGCATAATGCTATTAGCATATGAGACAGAAGGAACAAGTTAATGTCATAATCAAATAATTATGAGAACTTGAGAATGCAGGAAGACCACTGAAAATTAGCACACAACACCCTGTTGTGTAAGGGGAATATAAGGGAAGATATCACCTTGGATCAATCCATTTAAAGGAAGATAACAGCATTACTAAACATACATTTTTTTTCAGCAGCTCTGAAAACAGGCAATTTTGCTGTTGCTGGGCTATTTTTTGGACAGATCAGTTGAAAATACTTAATTATTTATGCAGCTGCAGAAACATGCAGAAACAACACTAGGAGTGATATTGGTGCACAAAGTGATAAACCAGAGATGGGGGGGGGGGGAGGACAGGTACTGACTGAGCTAACTGAAGTTGCCAAATGTCTAACTGCAGACTAAATTTGAGGCCATGGCTTGCAAAATAACTGGATCTTAGTTTAAGGAACTGTGAGATGTTGTAAGTTAGTTTGAAAGCCTGCTAACTGAAAGGAACAAAGAAGAAACCTCAAAGCCAGTGTGACAGAGAAATTGATTTTTCAGACTGTGGTCACATATTTGGCAGCGGTGCACATAAAACAAAATATGTGTAAATGGTTATTTTCAGCTGAATCAGTTCTCTAATCTGGTTCATGGTGTGGCCACACAAACAGCTGTCCTGGAACAGAGGGGACTCCATAAAGACAGGGAAGGAGCTGTGAAGTTGACACTGCACTAAAGAAATATCTATAAAACAATACCCTCAAGCTATGTATTTTAACATAACAAACTCATTTTTAATTGCCATAGTGCTTGTACAATTCTTTTTAGGGAGCAAACTAGAAGCCTTTCTTTCCCCAGAAACTGGTGATCCTAAAATAGTGATCTAGTTCACACTCACAGTACAAAACATCCCAGCACAAAATGAAATTACCCCTGTGACTTATTAAAATTATCTTTCATTAGGATATAATGGCAGCTTTGAAAGTTGGAAACACAAGGAACTAGTGAAGGAGAAGAATCCCCCATTTGTGTTAACCAGGGCTTCTATGGCATGAAGCAAGGCATGAAACTCAAGAAACCCCTTGAAATTGTGACACATTAAAAAAGTATTTATGTACCACTTTACATTTTTAGATCTGTGGCCAGATTAAATACCAAAGAAGTTGCCTATATTTTTTATTTAAGCCAAAAAATTGACATTTTTTATTCATTTTATACAGATGGTGCTGATCTAAATGCTTTTCCAGATCACTTTCCTCTGCTTATAAATCAGAGGAATTACAAACTTAATTGTAGTTGCTAAGAATATCTTCTTTATTCTGGTTTTCAGCTACCCATGGAATCAGAAACACAATATGAATCTGTGTATTAAATATAATGACACTAATATTGGTGCAGATTTCAATGTTACTAAATGCTCTTTTGACAATATGGTTCTTAGCAGAAAACAACCATGATAGGACACATTGTATGCCTCTCCCACCACCTCTGTTTGAAATGTTAATATAGGATATATGAGCAACCTTACCCACAGTCTATTTTGACATAGGGGAGGGCCAGGGGGAGTGTGATGCTGAAAGAATAATAAACACTCTTGCTGGAGTAGTAGTGTTATTATTCCTGCAGAATGGAGGGAGATTGATAATCTGCTGAATTACAGGAGGGTGGGGGCAGGCAGAAAGAAAAGTAGGCATCCAACAGTAAAAGGTACCATTATTATCAATATAATCAATTTAGGAATTAATGTACCTAGGAGAATAATTGCCATTCAAACTCACACTTACAAACATCATATGCAAATCAGGGTACAGAGACTTTCAGAAATGCATGTTGTCTTGAGTTCAACAAAGCCAGATTTGTATGCATCAGTATTAAAAAAACAGAAAGCAAATTTAACAGTTAAAGAAAGGAATGATAATCTGGGAATTTGAATTTAATTCTGTGTTTTACCACAAGCTTCCTGAATGATCTCAATTAAGCACCTAGTTTTTCTGCACCTCATTTTACTTATGTATAAAACAGGGATGGCATTAAGTCCCTGCAACACAGCAACACTGTGGAATACATACATTAAATTGGCTTAAGATAAGGAGACAGTATTGTTAGCATTTAAGTAACCATAGCTGTTGATGAATAATCATTCCAAGAATAAAATGTTGTTTTAAAACAGTACAATCCCCCAAGATCAGGGACTTCCCCGGGTGGAAGACACTACCTCAGAGTGGGACAGTATATCATTTGAGTGTTCCTCATTCACTTCAGCTCAAGTCTGACATTAGAACTATAGTGAAGTTGACCTAATTTTGCACTGAGTGGACAAGGAGGAATCACGTGATGTATTTCATTAGCTCCACTCAGGAGAATACATCCTAACTAACTGCTGCAACTGTCTGACCATAACCTAATATTAACAGCTACCATTCCTTCTGTTGCTTGTACTATGTGTATAGTTTGGCCAAACCATAAAATGTACCTTCAAATCACATCATAAACTCTAACTTAATAACAGTCTGCTATTTAAACCTGCTCTTACCAATGTAGTTCTTTGACATTGCCACTTCTCTTATTTCAATGTGCACAGAACCTCTTGGAATTTGAATCACTTCCATATAGCCTGTAAGATAAAGATAAATTTTAACTCTTGTTGTTTATCTTAAACAATATTAGTCATAAAACTAGCCATTAATAAATTAATTACTACTAAAAATTAGTAAGACATATGGGATTCAAATGTACTTCAACATTTTCTTTCATGTGATATAATGGAAAACTTTAAATTTCAGACACACATTTGAAATTGATATCAAGAATTTACCATGTAGTCAGGAATTCCTTTTTTTTAAATGCTAATAAAGTCTTGTCAACAGTGTATCACAAGTAATTAATGTATAAAATGATCATAGGATAATTCAGGCTAAAAAGGACCTCAGACAGTCATATAGTTCAACTTCCTGCTACAAGCAGGGTCAGCTAGGAGATCAGACCAAGTTACTCAGTGCTTTATCCAGCTGGGTCATGAAAACCTCCAAAGATGGAAACTGTAATACCTTTCTTAGCAACCTGATCCACTGCTGGAATGTCCTCCTGGGAAAAAAGTTTTTCCTTCCATTTGGTCAGCGCCTGTCTTGTTTCCATTTATAGCCATTGTCTCTCCTCCCACTGCGTACCCACCACTGTGAACAGTCTGGCTCTGTCTTCTCCATAACCTCCTCCTCATAGGTATTAGAAGGTTGATACTAGGTCCCCACAAACCTTCTCTTCTCCAGGCTAAATAAGCCCAGCTCCCTGTGCCTCTCCTCACAGAGGGGCAAGCGTACCAGCCCCCAATAACCTTAGTGGCACCTCACTGAACTGAACTCACTCCAGTGAATCAATTCTTTTCCTGTATTCAGGGGCCCAAAACTGATAACACTAAGATTGCAACACTAATATTGTCTTTTTTGAGCTAAGCTTTCAACTAATTGTCCATACATACTTCCTGAGTTCTTAATAACATGAACCTAAGAGACATTTCTGGATTCTTTCTATTCTAAAATTTTATGTATGACTAAATATCAGATTCTACCATACACATTAAAATTGTACACAAAATTACTTTTACCATACAACCATAATTAATGAATTAAAAAAAACCCCACCCACTTCTTTTTAAGTGCATTAAAGACCATGGGAACTAAGTATTCAGTAACAACATACTGTTGTATTTGACATAAATCCAAACTAATATAGAAAAAGGAAACAACAAGGCAAAAGGAGTCAAAGTGAATGACCAGCAGCAATGCCATGCTGGAAATCAATGCAGCACTGTTATTTGCTAAACAGTCATCTAAATGCATTGCACAACAGAATGGACATATATGTGCATACCTCCTCTGGGCAATGAATCATTGAAGAAACCTTCAATGGCTTCACATGTACTCCCATCTCCTCCACAAACACGGCATCTATCTTCCTTAGCATCAGACCCCAAAATATTATCACAACCTACATGCTGAGAACAGATAAGAACAAATATTTTAACAGGATGATGGTTTTTTGCACCATGATCTTCATAGTTTTTTGAAGTGTTTCTCTCAAGTTTGAGATATTCAGTTGTTCTTTTTATCTACTCTGGTTGTGACTGATAGCTATTACTGTAAGTGAGTTTTCACTTACCAGAGGAAGAAAATAAAAAAGTAGAACAATCCACATTTTGGTTTGTTACCAAATCTTGATTAATAAATACTTTGTATTTCTACTGTAACTTTCAGGAAGGGATTTCACAGCATTTTACAATGTAATTATTACAGTTACCAGTAAATGATTAGTGACATTTTTATGTAATATCACAACAGCTAATTGTGTTCCATCTATATTGCTTTGTTAAGGGAAACATTTGCTGTGTGTTCCTTAAACATTTATGCAGCACAAATAAGTATTATTGTTCCCAAAGTTATTGACAGCTTCATAAAACATCTTTCCACATCCTCCAGGCAAAACTTGCAATTATTTTTATAAGGTTGAATGTAAAGTGTAAGTTACTTCACTGCAAGAATGAATGCAGAATGAAACTTAGTGAAAGGCTGAATTACATGCTGTATTAGATAAGATTCAAAAGCCTTTGGAAAAAAAGAGAGAGGTGTCTATAAGTGATCATTAAAAGTACATTACATTTCTGATTATCTATTTGAGAAATCTATATATGGAGAACAATGATTAACTCCTTATAACTTAGTGATTCATCCCTATTACAAAGCTAATGAAAATACAGACAGCTGGATCTTAAAAAAAAAAAAAAAGAGGGAATGAAGAAGTAGGATGCAAACAGAATGAACACTGCAACTTGCCAATTTTTTCCAGGATTTATACAAAGAAGGAGGCAGCTGCATACCTTGGTTTACTGTCTAGCAATATTATCTACCATCTTGTAAACAGGTAATATATAGGTCATAAGAGAAGTTAAAATACTTTAAATAATTTAGAAAATAGTATTATTCTAACCATTTGCATTTCAATTTTCTGATTCATCAGGAAGACAGAGACCAAATTTTATTACATAGATCATTTTCAACTTGAGTTTTAGTCTCATTATTAGTTTTAAAAGATTTCTCAAAAGTAGGAAAATCTTATGCATAAAATACCAGAATTCCACAATTATTTCTTGTCCTTTTTTTTGTTAGTTTACTAATACATGGCAAATGCTTTTGATATCATCATGTTATTCAATAAACATACATCTTCAGCAGTCAATTTAGCAAAGCACTTAAGTATCAGGTTAAGCTTTAGTTATGTTAGTGGTTTCAGTAAAATCAAATAATTTTTAGAGTCACCAGCACTGTTCAGATGTTTGGACTTAAGTACATAATTAAACACCTTGCTAAACTGAAGCAGCAGTGGGATGAATGTAACCAAAAATATGGCACAGACCTCCAATTCTCTGCAAATTCATGCAATGCCGTTCTATAAGAATCTTACAAGATAATCAGATTTTTAGTAAATGGCAAATACTTGCATCATTATACACTTTTTCATAGAACTACTGAGCAATAGTGACAAATTTCTGTTTCAATTACTTGCAACAGGATGAACTAGTTAGAGAGAAACAGACTAGTATGTTCATATTTACTGTTTTTCAGCCAGACTGGTGTTCTAATTGGAATGATGGAACAAGCCTTGGAACAGGGCAAGGAATCTGTTCACCTCCTGTTGCCCTTTCCACCAATTCTTCAACAGAAGCCACAAAGCAATACAAAAGAAGATGAAATGAAGGAGTCTATGAATGTCTGTGAGAAGCTACTGAAATTAAAATTATTTGTTTTATTTATGCAAAACCTTTTTTCTTTTTGTCTCAATCTTACTCTTTCATTAATAACTTGACTTGTAAACACTACCATTTCATATAAGTAACAAACAAGTACCAGAATTAAATGTAGTAGATAGCAGACACAACAAAGTAATCCAGAAGTATTATATAAAACATCCGTAACCTTGCATTCTCCATTGATACAGATATCCAGTGAATCAGCATTGCACTGAGTCCCATCTATTACTGCAGAAGCACGTTCAGTGTAAAAATTATAACCTTCAGCCAAGCAGTTTAATGCACATGGTTTAACCCCACCTGGACAACAAAAACAAAGGAAAAAAAACAAAAACCCACCAGAAAACTTGAAAAATTAATAATTAATTAAAAATATATATGCATAAACAGATCTGAAATGTATAATCTTATCTCATACCTGACACATATAATGTATACCCTTTATTTTACTTCCCTTTACTGATTTCTCTACTTGACTATTCTTTCTTGCAAAAAAGATTCTCATAGTAAGATGTGGGAGACATCAGCCTGTCAGCCCTGCACAGCCCCTGAGAAGCAGCCAGGCTTTGATGAGAAACAGGCCTTGGGCGAAAGATCAGAAACTGCCGAGTTGTGCCAAGGTGGCAGGGAAAAACAACGGCCAGCTGCAACACTGAGCTGTGGGAAAGTGCTGAGCTGTGAGAAGTTACCGCCGCGTGAACAGCGCGTGAACGAGAGGGTGATTGGTCTGCACAGCCGAGTTAGAGGGGTCTGATGCTGGTAGGAGAAAAGGTTGATAGCTGTCTAATTGCTGATTTGCTAATGATGAAGTAAGAGCTTTGGCGAGAGCAGAAGTATGAACTATTGGAAGAATAAACGGCTTTGCTGGATATAACTCTCAGAGTTGTGCAGGTCCAATATCCTCCCACAACAGTAAGATATGGCAAGGATGGCTGGCTCCAAAATGTTTCCATTATGTTAATACAACCCCAATGATTATAGAACAATTTAAAACAATAAGGATAACACTTCATTTGAAAAACACGAAAAACAAAAGAATGTAGTGCTAGAAGTATGTCAGGGTAAATTTCAAAGACAAGATCAGACTATTTCAATTAGGAATTTAGTCCTATTCCTTGAATTACACTACAGCTCAGACCATGTGATCACAATGGTCCTTTTTAGGATTTTGATCTAAAAAACTAATAATAAAACCATTAAATCCAATAAAATATAAAAGCACAAAGGGGAACATGGACTTATTCACTCAGGGTTTAGAACAGGAAAAGACAAAATAATCAAAGGGCAACCTACAACCTTTGAACAATGACAGAAACATAACTAAGCTTAATTAAACTGTCCCAAAGAGAAAAAGAAATTACAACCCTCTTCCTTGCCCTCAAATACCCTTTTATTGCACAGTGCAATTATTTATAATTTGATTATCAAAGTAGTCTTTAGAGACTCTTATAAATGCTTTTTCCTCTTTCTCCTTTTTCTACTCTTTTGATCTTAAGTAAGGAAAACCTATATTGAGATTTTTTATACTGAACTCATCACCATAGCATCAAAGACACAGATTACCTATGTAATCTCTAATTCTATTGCAACTGCAGATGGAGAAGGGCTCCATATTTTAAAGTGGAGTCCCTACAATGATGCTCACTCCCCTTCACAGTAAAACAAATCTCTATCAGAACAGAGATGGCCCTTCCTTAACATTTGCAGCAACTGACAAAAGTACAAGTTTACTTCACTCATCTTAATCAAAACATTCAATTTACAAACATTACTTTATATCTAACATTTATATAATTTTGAAGACTTCACATATGATAACATTTTTGCAAAGCTACACCATACCTCCAGTGTAGGGTTTCCAGTTATAATACTTTCCCCGGAAAGGCATATTGTCAAAGTCCGCACATTGTTTTTCTCGAAAATCACGGGCCCCTGGAGGACATGGCTAAAATAATAAAGACGAAAAAAAGTTAATTTCTTCTGAATATCAACATAAAAGGAAATACTTACATGATTATATTACAAACATAATCATGCATGAGAGTGGTTCCCTGATTTATCTTGTGGCTCTGATTCTGACACATGCTTTATTGCTTTACAATTGAAGTCTCTATTTTGCAATCTTAGGCTGGCATGAAGTAACTGAAGTAATTTAAACAAAGGTAAATTACATAACAGTTTCCATAAAACTTGACAATCAAAATCATGTCAAACTGTGCTTCATAATCAATCCTTCAGCTATCTCCTTATAAACACACATAAAAACAGCTGAAAAAAAAGAAAACACAAAATCATTTTGGTAAGAGCTCTAGAGTCAGTTGTACTGTATTAAGAAGCTGTGATGGTTTAATCCCTGCCAGGGTCTGAGACCACGCGGCCGCTGCCCCTCCCCCACAAAGGGAGTGAAATACAAAGCCCCGATCTGAGATAAGGAAAGGTTTAATACAACAGTGCAACAGCGACAAAACAAACAACAACGATAACAATAACAGTAACAGTAATAACAATGAACAGAGCAAGGTATATACCGATACAGCAGCGAGAGAACCGGCTGCGCCAACCCACGCGATCACCGATTCTTCCCGTGCTCTGGCGCCTGGACGTGACGTCCGCATGGTATCTGAATAACCCGGCTAGAGCTCCCCCCCACTGCTGGGGAAACTTAACCCTATCCTGGCTAAACCAGGACATAATCCACCCCTTTATTCTATACCATGTGCGTCACATCCAGCTGCCACTTAGCAATTAGCATTAACAAAGGAAAATTAACAAAAGCACAGTATAACTCACGGTGTGTTTTCACCCACAATCAAGTCCCCTTGTGGCACGCATCAGACCTCTCCATCCTTCTGCATCACCCACCAGGTGCACCCAGGTCCTTGAGCAAAAACAATCCCGTGGATGGGTTTGCCTTTGCCCGGCGCAGGACTAACCCAGACCATTTTTCCCAGCAGGTCCCTCATGTGCACCACAGGGACTCTATCCCTGTCCACAACACGTGGAAGTTTTGACTGAGCCGGGCCAGCTCGATTGGCAGATCCTCTTGTGTTCACTAACCAAGTGGCCTTTGTCAGATGTGTGTCCCAGTGTTTGAAGGTTCCACCCCCCATTGCTCTCAATGTAGTTTTTAACAGTCCATTGTAGCGCTCGATCTTCCCGGAGGCTGGTGCGTGGTAGGGGATGTGGTAGACCCACTCGATGCCGTGTTCTTCTGCCCAGGCATCTATGAGGTTATTTCGGAAGTGAGTCCCGTTGTCCGACTCAATCCTCTCTGGGGTGCCGTGTCGCCACAGGACTCACTCTTCAAGGCCCAGGATGGCATTTCGGGCGGTGGTGTGGGACACTGGATAAGTTTCGAGCCACCCAGTGGTTGCTTCCACCATTGTGAGCACGTGGCGCTTGCCTCGGCGGGTCTGTGGCAGTGTAATGTAGTCGATCTGCCAGGCCTCTCCATATTTATATTTCATCCATCGATCTTCATTCCGCTGGGGCTTCACCCGTTTGGCTTGTTTGATCGCAGCACACGTCTCACATCTGTGGATGATCTCTGCGATGGTGTCAATGGTGAGGTCCACCCCTCGATCTCGAGCCCACCTGTATGTTGCATCTCTGCCTTGGTGGCCCGAGGTCTCATGGGCCCACCGGGCTATGAACAGTTCACCTTTACGCTGCCAGTCCAAGTCCACCTGAGCCACCTCGATCTTAGCAGCTTGGTCCGCCTGCTGGGTATGTTGATGTTCATCAGTGGCCCGACTCTTGGGTATATGGGCGTCCACATGGCGCACCTTCACAACGAGGTTCTCCACCCGGGCTGCAATGTCCTGCCATACTTCAGCGGCCCAGATGGGTCTGCCCTTGCGTTGCCAGTTGTTCTGTTTCCATTGCTGCAACCACATCCACAGGGCACTTGCCACCACCCACGAGTCAGTGTAGATATAGAGCCTCGGCCACTTTTCTCGCTCAGCAATCTCCAAAGCCAATTGGATGGCTTTCACCTCTGCGAACTGGCTCGATTCACCTTGTCCCTCCACAGCTTCAGTGGTTTCTCATGTGGGATGCCACACCACAGCCTTCCATCGTCGATGTTTTCCCACAATGCGACAAGACCCATCAGTGAACAGGGCATATCGTTTCTCCTCCTCTGGCAGCTCGTTATATGGTGGGGCCTCCTCAGCACGTTTCACCTCCTGTTCTGGTGACATCCCAGCATCTTTGCTCTCTGGCCAGTTCATGATCATTTCCACTAATCCTGGGGGGTCGCGGTTCCCTATTCGAGCCCGTTGTGTTATCAACACAACCCATTTACTCCACGTGGCATCTGTTGCATGAGGTGTGGAGGGAGCCTTTCCTTTGAACATCCATCCCAGCACCGGCAGTCGGGGTGCCAGGAGGAGCTGTGTCTCAGTGCCGACCACTTCTGAGGCAGCTCAAATTCCTTCGTACGCTGCCAGTATCTCCTTCTCAGTCAGGGTATAGTTAGCTTCAGAGCCTTTGTATCCCCGGCTCCAAAAGCCTAGAGGTCGGCCTCGGGATTCCCCATCTGCTCTCTGCCAAAGGCTCCAGGAGGGGCCATTCTCCCCGGCTGCGGTGTAGAGCACGTTCTTAATCTCCTGCCCTGTCCGGACTGGCCCGAGAGCCACTGCCTGGGTAATCTCCTGCTTAATTTGTTCAAAGGCTTGTTGTTGCTCTGGGCCCCATTTAAAATCGTTCTTCTTGCGGGTTACGTGGTAGAGAGGGCTCACAATCAGGCTGTAGTTTGGGATGTGCATCCTCCAGAACCCCACAGCGCCCAGGAAAGACTGAGTCTCCTTTTTGGTGGTTGGTGGGGCCATGGCTGTTATCTTGTTTATCACCTCCATTGGGATGTGGCGACGCCCATCTTGCCATTTTATTCCTAGGAACTGAATCTCCCTTCCAGGCCCCTTAACTTTCTGTTGCTTGATGGCAAAACCAGCCTTCAGGAGGATTTCAATTACCTTCTTTCCTTTCTCAAAGACTTCCTCAGCTGTGTCCCCCCATACAATGATATCATCAATGAACTGCAGGTGTTCTGGAGCCCCACCTTTCTCCAGTGCAGTATGGACCAGTCTATGGCAAATGGTGGAGCTGTGTTTCCACCCCTGGGGCAATCGATTCCAGGTGTACTGGATACCCCTCCAAGGGAACGCAAACTGTGGCCTGCACTCTGGTGCTATTGGGATGGAGAAGAACGCGTTAGCGATGTCAATCGTGGCGTACCACTTGGCTGCCTTCGACTCCAGCTCATACTGGAGCTCTAGCATGTCCGGCACTGCAGCACTCATCGCTGGCGTAACTTCATTCAGGCCACGGTAGTCCACGGTCAGTCTCCATTCGCCATTAGGTTTTCTCACTGGCCATATAGGGCTGTTGAAAGGTGAGTGAGTCTTGCTGATCACCTTCTGGCTTTCTAGTCGACGGATCAGCTGATGGATGGGGACCAGGGAATCTCGGTTAGTACGGTACTGCCGCCGGTGCACCGTCTTGGTGGCAATTGGCACTCGCTGCTCTTCAACCTTAAGCGACCCCACCACCGAGGGGTCCTCTGAGAGGCCGGGTAAGGTGGACAATTGCTCAACCTCCTCCAGGGCAGCTATACCAAAGGCCCACCGGTACCCTTTTGGGTCTTTAAAGTACCCTCTCCTGAGGTAGTCTATACCTAGGATGCACGGGGCATCTGGGCCAGTCACAATGGGGTGCTTATGCCAGTCCTTCCCAGTTAAGCTTACTTCAGCCTCTAATAGGGTCAGCTGTTGGGACCCCCCTGTCACTCCGCAGATGCAGACGGGTTCAACCCCACTGTGGCTTGATGGCATCAGGGTGCACTGTGCGCCAGTGTCTACCAAGGCCTTATATTCTTGTGGTTCTGATGTGCCAGGCCATCGGATCCACACCTTCCAGTAAATCCGATTATCCCTTTCCTCCACCTGGCTGGAGGCAGGGCCCCTCTAATCCTGCTCACCATCACTCACTTGATCTAAGAGTGACTCCTGCAAGAATGACTTCCTGGTCCCCTCAAGAGGGTCAAGCATACTGTTGGCCATTCTATTCTGTCTGGGGGATTTCTGACTAGACACTGGAGCTGCATCTCTCTTGGAAGACTCCCCTTTCATGGTGGTCTTCCCTTTCAGTTGCTGTACTCGTGCAGCTAGGGCAGAAGTGGGCTGTCCATGCCACCTTCTCATGTTTTCCCCATTGTCGCGGAGGAAGAACCACAGGGTGCCCCGTGGTGTGTACCTTCTACTGCCCTTCCCTTGGGTGGGGAAACGCCTGCTTCTAATAGCTGAGACATCGGCCCATGCAGGTGGAACATAGGACATGTCCTGTTCCATTTTCTGGAGCCTCTGAGACAGTTCCTCTACGGCTGAAACCAAAGCATGTTGGGAGGAAGGGAGACTTCCCTCATAGTGCCGGAGCTGTATAGTCACTTCATCCACTGTCTGAGTGTCTCGCCACCAGGATGCTGCTGCTAATGCTTTGGAATGTCCCTCTGGTCCACTTTGCAGGAACTTCCCCCACATCAGCTATGTACAAGGGACCTGATCTGGATCCATTGGTGACTGCTCATCATTCAGATCACCATAGATCATGTCAAACACAGCCATTTCCCTGAGGTTTTGGATGCCTTTCTCCATGTCGGTCCACTTGCCCAACCGACATAGAGCATCATCCTTGTAGGGGTACCTCTCCCTCACAGTGAGCAGGAGTCACCTCCAAAGGCTGAGGGTTTGAGCCTGTTTCCCTATTGCCTTGTCAATACCAGCCTGCTTGGCTAAAGGTCCCACCTGCTTGGCCTCTCTCCCCTCCAATTCCAAACCAGCAGCTCCACTATCCCAGCACCGGAGCAACCAGGTGCAAATTTGCTCACCTGGACTGCGGCCGAAATCCTTCCGCATATCTCGCAACTCACTGAGGGATAGAGATCGGATGGTTACCTCCGGCTCTTCCTCCTGCTCTCGTGATGGGCCTGGTTCATTATCACCCTGTGCACTGCGAGGGGATTTTTTGGTATATTTGGTTTTCCGTATCGGGGCAACTGATACTGGTACTGCTTGTCCCTCTGGCCCAGCTGCTGTGCTGGTGGAGGCGACTGGTACTGGCGCTGCCTGTCCCCCTGGCCCAGCTGCTAAATCAGCAGGTTCACTTTCAGACCCTGCAGCTCTTTTGCCCCCTTGAGGGCAGTGATCAGTGTTAAGGGCAATGCGGTAAGCATGGGCAAGCCCCCAGCACATCGCAACAACTTGTGTCTCCCGGGGTTTGTCAGATTGGCAGCACACCTTTTCCAAACACTCCACCAGTTTATCAGGACTCTGCACTTGTTCGGGAGTGAGATCCCAAAGCATTGGGGGTGACCACTGACTCAGGCACTTGCCCATCTTTTCCCACACACCTTGCCATTTATAGCTATCTGCCCCCAGGGCAGGTTTCCGGGTGGTGCTATTGTTGGAGAAGTACCGCATGGCCCAAAACAAGATCTGGCAGACATTCAGAAAGCATTGTGCCGCAAACACACTGGCCTGGGTGCTCCAGGGATAGCTGAAACTCTCAAAAACCGAGAGAATCTCTTCCCCTGGCTCACCCATAGAGGGGGTGAGACCCCAAACAAAAGACCAGGCAGCAAACAGGTAGCGGTGCACCCCCACAAGCAGAGAAACGAGCCCATTATAAGCAGACAGTAACCAGTAGAGCAGAACAAGACCCTTGATACATTTTCCACCGAGAACAAACACCAGCACTAGGAGCACAGAGTGGAGATGAGGATTAATCCAGCCCCACCACGCAAGCAAATTGCCCAGCATTGCAAACATTTCTTATCAAACAATACAAGTAAAAACAGAAAAATTACACCTAACAGATTGCTCTAACACACCTTCTCCTTTTGTCCTTATCTCAGCCTTCTCGTGCCCCACGTTGGGCACCAAAGATGTGGTGGTTTAGCCCCTGCCGGGGTCTGAGACCATGCGGCCGCTGCCCCTCCCCCACAAAGGGAGTGAAATACAAAGCCCCAAGACTGAAATAAGGAAAGGTTTAATACAACAGTGCAATAGCAACACAACAAACAACAACAATAACAATAACAGTAATAACAATGAACAGAGCAAGGTATATACCGATACAGCAGTGAGGAGAGCGATCGCACAATAACACGCGTTCACTGATTCTCCTGTGCGCTGGCGCCTGGACGTGACGTCCGCATGGTATCTGAATAACCCGGCTAGAGCTTCCCCCCACTGCTGGGGAAACTTAACCCTATCCTGGCTAAACCAGGACAGAAGCTGTACTGAGCTATGTTTTTAAGATATTGAGAAAAAAATTAAAACATTTTCTAGAGAGCTGTATCACTTTTGCTTACTTGTAGCCTTGACAAAAGCATTGTATTAAGGCTGAGAATGAGACTAGATACCATGCTTGGTCCTGATTCTTACCAATCTCCAAGCATGAAGAAATAAAAACTACTTTGATTTAAATTTTCATCACTTCGAATTACCAATTATGAAACTGAAAAATAGCTTTTTTACTTGGAATAAGTGTAGGTATAAGTGAAATTCATCTCAGGAAAGAATTATAGGAGAAACTGAATTCTTTGCTATTTCTCCCATTTTTCATCAGCAAGTTTAAAATAATGACAACTAATCTTGAATACACCCAGAATTTAGATAGCATATTAAACATTGTTATCAATGTTTAAGTACCTGCTGCAATTGCTAACTTCATCAAAGTATTTGAAATACAAATTAAAATAATTTTTAGACTGAAAGAGAAAAGAATTTCTTTGACAGAAATTAGAGGTCTCAACAAATATTACTATTTTATGAGCAACATAAAAGTCCATTTTATGGCAGTTTTACTAGTCTTCCTATGCATCTCAGCCAGTTAGCATTGTTCAGGAGTCTGAAATGCATTCAAGTGAAAGGGTCTGTATAAACATGCATGATAAAAATTTACTGCATGTATACATTAATCAAGCCAGACCACTGCAATATGATTCAAAAACTACAGAATTTTTCTCCATTTTTGAAGCTGTTGAAACATAAATTAAAATATGGACATTAGACAGTATTGAAATTTTAAATTGTATTATCTCCTAATTAAAAATACATTTTTGAATATAACTTTTACTGGTAAAAATGATACTGTTGCTACTTTAATTCAATAATCCTTCAGATCATAATAGTGAGAATAAAAAATAACTGTATGTAAATAAAATGAGATTTAAAAATAAAAATTAATTAGCAACACAAATTAAATTTGCCTCTTTGCATCATATTCTCCAAGTGGTAGAAGGACCAGTCTTGACCTACCACAAAGCTTGAGTCTGAATATCTCTGATACTGGTCACTATGCCCTATTCTTCAGTCCCACATGCTTAGGTACTAATTTACATGGCTGGCATTTTAATTGCATTAAGTTACCCTTACAAGTTAATTAAATCACACACCACCACCAACAACATGAAATGAAATCCTTTTTCTAAATATTTACACTAGGACAAAACAATAAAATATGAAGATTAGCAAAGAAGGATCACGACTTCCATATTTATACTCTTCAAAAAAATTCTTGCGATATGATCTTTGAGATGTAGTCTTACTTCTCTTGTTTGATGGTGATCTTGGATGTATTTTGAGGCAACAATATCATCTTCAGAAATGATCTGGATGATGGGGAAGAGCGGACCCTCAACAAGTTTGCTGATAACACAACAATGTGAGGAGTGCCTGATAGGCCAGAGGGTTGTGCTGCTGTCCAGAGGGACCCTGACATGCTGGAGAAATGGGCCCACAGGAACCTCATGAAGTTTAACAAGAAGTGCAAAGTCCTGCACCTGGGGAGGAACAACCCCATGCACGTGCTGAAGGCTGACCAGCTGGAAAGGAGCTTTGCAGAAAAGGACCTGGGGGGCCTAGTGGACACCAAGTTGAACATGAACCAGCACTGTGCTCTTGTGGCAAAGAAGGCTAATGGTATCCTGGGCTGCATTAGGAGGAGTCCAGGGAGGTGATCCTTCCCCTCTACTCAGCACTGGTGAGGTCACACCTACAGTATTGTGTCCAGTTCTGGGCTCCCCAGAGACATGGCCATACTGGAGAGAGTCCAACAAATAGCTACAAAGGGCCTGGAGCATCTCTCATATGAGGAGAGGCTGAGAGAGCTGGGACTGTTCAGCCTAGAGAAGAGAAGGCTCAGGGGGATCTCACCAGTGTGTATAAATACCTGAAGTGAGGGTGGAAAGAGGACAGAGCCAGGCTCTTTCCAGTGGTGCCCAGTGACCAGACCAGAGGCCATGGGCACAAATGGAAACACAGAAGGTTCATCCTGAACATCAGGAAACACTTTTTTACTGTGAGGGTGACCGAGCACTTGCACAGGTTGCCCTGAGAGGTGGTGGAATCTCCCTCCTTGGAGATATTCAAAAGCTGTCCAGACATGGTCCTGGGCAACGTGTTTGAGGTTTGAGCAAAAGGGGCTGGACAAGATGATGTTGAGAGGTCCCTTCCAACCTCAGTCATTCTGTGATTCTGTAAGCAAAGTGAAATCTTTCTTTTACCCTATTAAATATTGATTCAGGTTTTGCCACAATTTAAAGTGCTAAAATCACTGTTTGTATCCTCTTTCCTCCTCAAAGACAGCTCTGCTAAGTCTCAAAGAAAACCAGATACACACAAGCATGCTTAGCCTGGAATCTCACTGCTGACAAGAACGGCAGACAAGGCTGGGACATACCTGGGAGCAGTTAAAGGAACTGTGGGAGCAAAGCCACTCATACGATGTTCCTGCTTTCTTGATATTTTATCTGGTTTTTGGTAATCCTGCAGATTAAATTCTGGTTTGCTATACTGCAAGTACTGTTAAATTCATTTCACAAACTAATATACCAATGATACCAAAGCTTTTACATAGCCCAGTGTCTTTGGCTCTAAAAATGCAAATCCATCAATCCATAGACAGACTTGGTAACCTCTGCAATAAAATAAGTTTCCATTTTAGTGGCTAAATCCTCTCAGTGAATACTGACAAGTGCTAGCCCTTATCTCAGGATCTTGCTCTTCATCCAAATCATTAACTTGAACACTCTGAATCATTAGTTTGAATCCAGTTTCAGGTGGATTCAGTAAAGTTTTCAGGCAGTCCTTTTGAAGACTACACTTACCAAATGATAGCCTGAAACCTGAAACATTCTGTATAAGCATAAAATGCAACTTAAATTTATTTTTGTTCCATAATTTTCCTATCTTTTTTAATACGTTCAAAATATGTTCAATGTTACTCAACATTTTCATTTATGAATTGGAACTATAAACAAAATTCTTGCTTATGAAGTTTTCCAATTACAAAAAGACCATCTGAGGGAAAACTAAGATGAAAGTAAATTAATTGCAGCATATCATCTGGTAGGCTGGATTCATTCAAATGAAAATTGCACAAAGACAGCCAACCATAAAGATATGGAAAAAATAAGATGGTCACAGTTTCAGAATGGTACACTGTAATTTGAAAGATTGTCTGACTGGAAAAGTTTTACAGTTCATACTGGACAAGCAGCTCAACTTCAGTTTCTCTCATAGCACTGTGCCCAAAGGCCTAACACACTTCTTGGCTGTACTAACAGAACAGCTGTGATTAGCAGTAGAAAAGTAATTTTGAATTTGGAAATTTTTAATACTTTCTAACAATGAGGATAACCTCCACAGAGAAGATTCAAGAACTAGTACTCATGATAAGTAATAACAATCATAAAAACAAGGTTTTATCAAGGAACCAGCATAATAACTATTGTATTTTTTTCTGAAATATATCAAAACATTAACAGGTGAAATGCCACCATTAGGTACATAGACTCCCCTGCTGTTATGAACTGTCTTGATTTAGGATGAAAATTAAGACAAATCTGAAGCTAAAATAATATGGAAGCCTGGTTATGTTTGTACTGCTACTGACTTGGAAACTTACTAGTGAAATTCTTTATTGGTGTGAACATTTTTCTGGTACAATTTTTACTTACTTAAATTTGAAATTTTGGTTCATAGTTTGATTTTATACATTTATACACTGTCCCACTCACTCAGTGGTATTTCATTATTTGAATGGGCTCAGCTCTAAAATGAAACAGCATGATCATTCTGATAATACAAGAACCAGTGGATACCTGATGGCAAAGCAGCAGGTTTAAAACACACCAGAAGAAATACATTTTCACAGAATGTATAAAAGGATTGTGTAACACATTAGCACTGGAAGTTATAAAGGTATAAAAAGGGTAAGAGGGTTTAAAAGTGGATTCATGGAGGATACTTCCATTTGTGGCAGTTAAACAACATGGTACACATATGATGTGAAGCTCAAGAAATCTTTTAACACCCAGCTTCTGGAAACTCATACAGTATATCCATGGAAAAGTCATGCCCTGACAGCCAAAAGTTTATAATTTCTCCCTAAGCACCTATTTGCCACTGCTGGGAGACAAAACACTCGGCTAGACAGACCTTTGGTCTGATGTGGAATGCTCCTTATTCGCTTTAAACAGAATTCACAGCTTTTCTGAACTGGGAAAAAAATGCATCCATTGCTGCTGAAACAAAAAACAGACAAGTTGAGATTGTACTTTTACAGTGGAACAAAATTTACTTACATCAGTATTACAGGAGTGATACTGCTTCCTTTCTCCAAGACAATATTTGCCTCCACCTGAAGGCCTAGAAAAACATGTTTTATGTGTTAGCATATGTATTAGTATAAAACAAGTTCATTATATATATATTTATGCATTATTAGTATAAATCCAAGTCCAAGATATATACATTATATAACATATAAATAAATTTTAAAAGTACATAGAAGTTTTAAGGTGAGATTTTAAAATATTTTATTTAATAAGAATTGTAGCATTGACTTGAATTGAAGCAGATACAAAACAATACTGGGTATTTGAAAATTTCACTCATATAGTATTCATCCTGTTTGCATAGATCCCAAGCAATACAGTTTAATTGTATTTTGAACATACTAAAAAGGCATTGTTTTTAATATTTGCTTGCTTTGTAAAACTTGAATAAGAAATGTGTCAACAACCTACATGATACTTTTTTTTTAATCTTCTCATATTACACTTGAAAATATAACAAAATGAAGAAACACTGTCTGCTAAATACTGGAGCCAGCAGCAAAGACTGCATTTTCTAGTTCAAGAATCTGTTTTGGTATAAACAGTATTGAATATGAGAAAGCTCCAGAGTAAGCAGGTTTCTATTAGTGTGATTAAGATATTGGCTCTTAAATCCTCAAATTGTTTAAGAACCTTATCTATCTTCAACAGAGGTCAAATACTGAATTAACATTGACTTCAATGGAAGATTACTCAGACATCAGATCTTTGGCTGATACCTTAAAAGCAGAATGAAAAAAAAAATGGTGTTTGATTTATAATAAAGAAATAAAAGAATTTACAATTAACTAAAAAGAAAATCAATACTATTTTCCACATTACAGATATTTAACTAGGCAACACTATCCTAGAAACTTAAGTTAATTAATGAAGCAAAGGGAATTTTTCCCTAATGCAGACATACACAAAAGAAAATTTAAACAAATATTGCATTTGCTTGCTGCACTGTTAAACATTTAAAATTTAACCATCTTTCATCATACCAACTGATATATGTGGTGACAGGAGGAGTTAAAAAATCTTAGGAAATTACTCATGCTCCAAACATTTCACTAGCATTTTTTACATACTTCTGTGAAAAAAAATACTGTATTTAATTTATTATTCTCTCAGTAACATAGTCTGAATTGTTATCAATTCATATGGATAATTTTTGCTTTTGAATTCATTCAGTAAGTAATGATATTTTCTAGATTTGATTGATAGTTATTGCTAATGATAGAGAGGTGAACAGACCACCTTAAACAGCAGTAATGTGACATTATGGTGTCTGTCTTGCAGAGCACAGTGGAAAGCTGAAGTACAGCCTAGCTTGCAAAACATGGGTGCAAGCAACAAAGAACTGAAGTGTGCAGAGAGGAGAGGATAAGAAAGGAGTGACAAAAGTCACAGAATGGATTTTCATTAAATAAGCACAAAAGCTTCATGTTTTCAAGAAAAAGTGGTCTTAAAAACTTATTAGTTATGGCTTATGGCAATGGAAATAGAGATTATGGGACTTGACAAGAACAAAGTATGGAGTAATAAAACTATCCTTCTGCTAAGACCTATAACTGTGATAAGGTAACCAGAACAGGGCAAGCAGCAACAGAAAAAAAAGCACTGATTGATTCAGCAAAGAACAGCAATGGAAATAAATAAGCATTCCCCATCTGAGAAGTGCTAGTGACAGAGGAGCACTTACCTGACAGACCTTCTCCGGAACAGTGCTCAGGATATTGGGAAGTAGACAGATGAAAGGACCAGTACAGATACACACAATAGACCAAGCTGTAGTGGAGAAGCTGGCCCCTCTTGAGAGAGAGTAGATGGACCAACAGGAAGTAGTGGCAGGGAGAGAAGTTGCTGAATTGTTTTAAGATTCAGTGGGAAGTCACAACTAAGTGTTGGACATGATAGCATATAAATGTATTGTATGCAACATAATAATACTAATTATGGCTTATATGTAAGCAGTTGTATGCAAAATCTTGGAAATACTGTGTTGATTTTTTAATAAGTAACTGGTAATAGTTACTTTATATCCTAGACAAGCATCAGAGATAATGTCTTAAGAAGAAAGAAATCTATCTAAGGCATAATTTAAATATATTCTTCATGAACAGTAAATTGCAGAAAGAAAACTGTCCTGGTTACTACTAAATATAAATCCAACTACCTTTACAGTACACACATAACAGATACATTAAAAAATGTTAAAAGTATGTCTAGTGAGCTGCTCCTGTTAAACTGTTTCTGTCTGCTATTTTGAAGACAAATGTTGGCAAATTAGCAAAACATTTTTATAGATAACATGTGAAACCACAGTTCTGAATAATTTCCAAGTGTGTCTTTTTTTTGGCTCCGGCTTACTTTAGCTACTTACGCTGGACTGTCACAGTGTCTTATAGATGAGGAGACTCCTCCCCCGCAGGTCCTGCTGCACTCTCCCCATATTGACCACGAACCCCAGCCCCCATCTATGCTCTGGGGCCAAGTGCCAAAAGGTACGCACTCTCCCTGATAACACCACTGAAAGATTTCACAAAAAAACCCACAAAATTAGCTCCCAGGCTGACAGAGTTATCAGGACAGAAAAATATAAGGGTCAGGCAATGACAATTATAGGCATTAGCATTCTCTGTACAGATAACAAGACTAATATTTTACTTTTTCTAGCCATGTTTAGACATTGGTGAGGGTGTGTGTGATTTGTTAATTGTCTTTATTAAGTGCTGAATTATAGGTCCCTAACACACACAAATTAAAGCAAGCTTAAAATTAAGATTTTCTTTTTTCTTCATACATCCTCCTTAATGTTTCACATTAAAGGAACTGCAAATAGCTTACAGTCTTTTAAACACTAAGATGAATGTCTAAGATTAGTTTAGTAAAGCACCCTCCACTTAGGATTCATGTAGGGGCTTCATTACGCAAAATGAAAAATTCCACCCTATAGAATTTTTAAGAAAGTATTCGCTTACATTTTAAAAAATAAAATCTGGACTAGGTTACAATGGAAGAAGAATTTGTTGCAGCACTTCATTTGTACTAACCCTACAGGCATAATAAAAGTAGTGCCAAGGCATTAGACATGGTACAGAAAAAATAGTGACTGGCCATTTGTTCAGAGACAGAATGAACATGTGTACTTTATTCATGCAAACACTGAACCTCTGCAATATTGTTACTTACACTGGACATACAAAATGACAGGCAATTCACACAACGGCTAATTGTTAAAATAAGTTTATCATTTCCTTAGTCGGAAACCTTTTTTAAACCATTCAGAAATAATCCTGGAGCCCATAGTTTGATCCACATTCTGGTGTCTATTGCATCACTGAGAATCTGGAGTAGCTCAATTAGATAAGCCTTTCTTGAAGTTATTGGCTTAGGCAACAGAGTAGAGCATGGCCTCAGGTTTACTGTGACCTGAATCTGCACATTTCACTTACAAAAGGTGGACACCTGCTGTTTAACTCCCTTGAATTCCCATAACAGACACAGTATTGACCTTTTCCAAAGAGAAACACAGATGACTTCTGTGTCCAGAATTGGCCACATGAATTTGACAAAAAGCACTGAGACATACACAGAAGACACAGACAGATAGACATATCCCTGTCCACATTCATAAGCACTACTGGAAGACTCAAGTGTTGATTTGATACTAATCGATACAGCAAAACCAAGTTTTCTCTTTTCCTGAGTCCTAAGACTCACCTAAAGCCTCAGTCCCAGCAATGTGGGACATATGTAAACAAGTAAATGCAGCCACTCACCATGACCTGAATTACTATGGATTTTTGTGAAAGAAACTGAAAAAAGAATTTAACATTCAGTCACTACTCAGAAAAAAAAAAAAAAAAGAATAGGAGTTTGATATGAACAAGGATTATACAGAGTGTTAGTCAAAGAAAATGAATAAAAATCCTTCATTTTTCATTAGAAATTTCAGTTTGAATAAAAAGGTACTTCTAGACTGTCAAACATGTCAGTCTAAGTGCAAAGCTCTCAAGAATGTACATTAAAACAATGAATAATAAAATGTGTAGCTTATCACGAGCAAATGCACCTAAATGCAGTTTTGCATACGAACACATGCTACCATTTAATATTAAGTGAAACCTGTAGCATTATTTTTCTAGCCACATTCATATTTGTTTATTTTCTCAAAACATTTTTATCCTCTTTTTTTCTCTGTATGTGCTGTACCTGTTTTAAAACAGGTGTTACAATCTAGCACATTTCTGTTCATAAAACTCATCCTCTATCAGTTAGAGAAACAAAAAAACAGCATTCATGTGTCTACAGAAACATATAAAGCAGACTATTTTAAATCTCAGGATCAAAATGCATTGCCTTTTCTACCAGGTCTGGTTGGAACAATTTTCCTCATAGCAGCCAGTATGGTGCTGCGTTTTAGGTTTGTGACCAGTGCAGATAACACACTGGTGTTTTAACTATTGCTGAACAGTGCTTGCACAGCATCAAGGCTTTGTTTCTCACTGTGCTACCCCAGTGAGTAGGCTGGGAGTGGACAGGGGGTTGGGAGGGGACACAGCCAGGGCAGCTGACCCAAACTGATCAAAGGGATATTCCAGACCATATGACATCTGCTCAGCAATAAAACTGGGGGTGTTTCCAAAGCAGCCATTGCTCAGAGACTGGCTGGGCATAAGTCTGTTGGTGGGAGGTGGTGAGTGACTGCCTTTGCATCTCTTGTTTGTTTGGTTTTTCTTTCTTTTCCTTTCACTTACTAAACTGTCTCTATCTCAACCCATGAGTTTTTACTGCTTTTGCTGTTCTGATTTTTCTCTTCCATCTTTGGGGGGGAGAAATGAGCAAGTGACTGGGTGGGGGCTTAGCTGCCAGGGTCAACCCACCACACCCTTCTTCAGAAAAAAAACAAGGACACAAGATTTCATGGAGTTGCACTGTGAAAAGGAAGGTTTATCCTTCTTGCAGTTCTAAATTTACAAATCAGAGATTTATGCCAATAAGCAGGCATCTGTCAGAGGAATGTACCCTTCATGTGGAGCCTCTCTTAAATCCAGACTATCACTCAATATCTGCATAACACATAATGCAGTCCATATAGTGAACTCAAATATTTTTAGCTAGCATAGATATAACCACATGGCACAGTGTTTTGCAATGCCTCTAATGGTTCAATTATGATGGAGAATGAAGTATTTATGTGAATAAGACATGAAGGATTAAATTTTTTTTGCTTTCTTCTCATTGTAGTGATAAATGAAGTGATAATGATCTTATTAACTAAAGACAATAATCCCCTTGCAGCATTCTATTAAAGAGGCCATAGGAGTATATGATTAGGTATCTAATGCTAAAGTCAAAAGCTAGAAATTAAAATGATTCTAAGAGTAAAAATGTATGCTAATAATTTAATTCAAAATACATTATAAATATTACAAACATGTCAAAATCAAAGTTAATAAATGAAAGACTCAGAGTTAAAGTTAAACCCCAAAACTCTATAGTATTATGACTGTATACAATAGACAGGTGCATTTCAGCTACCTTATTTTTCCAAAGCTGTATAAAATCCCTGTGCTCTGTAATTTCCTGTCATCCAAACATTTCTTCCACATTCCCATATTTTCCTGTAAAAACTCCTTAAATGCTGTTTTTTCTTCTCTACTGAAGTTAAATCTGAGGACTTACTGCTCACTTTGGCATCTCTCTTTAATTAGTGAAAATTTATCTTTCACCAGAGGCCAGTGATGCATAGAATCTCAGTCAGAGTAATTAAAAATTACCAAAATCTTCATTATTTCTAATGAGACTACAGAAATATGCTTCCTCCATAAATTATAGCAACCCCATCTGCTATAATGATGTAAGGACTACTAAGTAACCAGTATATGAAGAAACAAGAGGAGGTAACATCTGTTTTAAAAGAACAACCTTTCATCAAAGATTTAGAACTGGAATGTTAATTCTTCTCTCCCACTGGGGAAGCAACTTTCAATTAGTTCAATTAGAAGGACAGTGGTGATGCATTTGAATAAATATAAAATGTGCACAAAATTTTAACCCTGTGAATTAATCTGAGCAGTCTGGGACTTCTACAGATCATTACCAATAAAACAAAATATGACATTGTGGCACATTTGAGATAATTTTTTATATGAATTTTAGCTGTTTAACAGAACTAAGATTTACAACGGTATAAATTTAGAAAACTCATACAGCAAGTACTGTAAGTGAGGAAAATCGATTTCATTTTTCATAGGGAAAAAAAGATTAATTCAATTAAGGTTGCCATCCCATCTTTAACAATGGATTTTCAATCAGTGCTTCTACAATTATTTTGCAAGGAAACTTAATATCCAGTAATAACTTGAATTTAGATCACCAAAACAATCCAGATATTTAAACTGTGCTTTCACACACTCAGCACAGAAAATCCACCAGAATGATGCTAGGTCATGGGTCCTGAATGAAGCCTTTGGCAAGGATTAATAAACTGTGATAGCTGCCCAAAAGCTTTCATTCTTTTTACTTAAACATCAGATGGCAAGTCAAAATGCAGTGTAATCTTTGTTGAAAGTAGCCCATCTAGCATGGTAAGAGTCGGAACAGACAACAGATGACAGTAGTCACTGTTAGGAAAAAAATCCAATATGGAGCAGTAAATCTTAAGGACAGATGCAACAACACTTTGAGAGATACTGGAAATTGTTTAATATAAGTTCTCTTTACTTTGTAAAAACCTGCATAAAATGTATTATCTTGAAAAAAGGTATATGAAATTCATTTTTTTTCACAGTACATATCCCATAAATTAATAATTAAAATCTTTTTCTCTCCTCTAAGATCTGTATAGATTTTGCCTTGTAATTGAGAAACACTCTTTTACTATTATTCTTAATCTAAAACTCATTTTCAGAACTTTGTCTGAAACTACTGATATACACAGTCAACTCTTTAAAATCAAAATTCAAATGTTCAGACAGATACAGTAGCACTAGGCTTATCTGTTGCAACACTGACTTTCTGTACTTTTCTGTTACATAGGACAGTTTATCAGACTGCATAGCAAAGTCCTTTCAAGCTAAGCAGTTATGTAAGTATAACTGAATATTAAAAGAATAATTCAAAGTCAGAATATAATGTTCACTGGGAAACATGGGCTTTTAGAAAACCCATTTATTAAGGCAACTTTTTTTCTATATGCTTGTATGAATCAGCTTATATCTGAAGGAATAAAGTTTTTTTATCTTCTATCAAAATAACAGAGTTCAGGCTCTAGATCTATGTTACACATTTTCATAGTCCATAACAGACCTAGAGTTTAACAGTCCTTTATGGAAGAGTGCTATAAAATTTAATAAAGGTAAAAATAATAGAGTTTTTACTCAAAAAATATACAGAGAATATGTAACAGGATTTTTTATGATCCAGGTGATAGAATTTTATAGCAAGGATAAATGTTTTATTAAATTACATATATAAAATAATTGTTAAATTATGTAGGACACTTCCATTAGGATGCAAATGTATTCTGACCTAATAACTCTCTTTTTGAACTCTTATAGTTGCTCATAAGGACTTTAATTTTCTAGTTCTTTCTTCCTGTGGTCTTCAAACAATAAATTATTTGTACTCACCCCCTTTTCAATGCTCCCTGTTTGGCAAAGAGTACCTTCAGCTGCTGGAATGCTATTGGTAACACAGCGGTTACTTTTGCTGAGGCACCAGAGCTCTCTACACACTTCCTAGGAAAGAAGGAAGAAGTAAGTTGATCAGAATAACAGCCTAAAATTGCTTCCAGTCCTCATACACACATGTATACATAAATTTGTTTTGAACAGAGACTATAAGGAGAGATAAATCTATAGATGTTGTGAAATGCTCTGGAGCAATTTCAAAGGCACCATATTTTACCTAAGAATATTCTGCCAAAAAAATCTGGAAGCATCAAATTGTAGACTACAAGAATGTGTTTTTCACACCTGTCATGCAACTAATGTTTTGTAGTTATTTTTTTCTTGATTAGTGATAATACTGGGTTTAGTATATTTTAGTGTTGTAAAAGTAGTCTTCAGATGTGCTGTAGTATCTTCACTACTGTCATTATCTGCCTCAAAATTCCATGGTAAAAGGATATTATTAATTTTGAAATATTAAACAGCAACATTTATTTTTGTTTCCTTTATTTTAAACCAAAAAGTTTCTGAGCTCAGACTACATGCACTCACCTTCTGTAACATGCTAAAACAGTGCACGTGTATTTAGTACTAATTGAGCTATGTACTAAAATATTTCCTTTAGGCTTTTTAGATTTGTGGCTGATATTTCATAAATGATTTAGCCTATCCTATTTCCCTGCATTGTCAGTGTTAAAGAAACACAGTTTCTTTCAAATAATCTTTTTTCCTACGATATTTTCTCATTTGGTTTTGCACATTTACTCATTTAAATTAAGCCAGTTCTGTTGACATTAGAGATTCATTGTTAAAACTAAGGGTTGAAATTCATAATGTGGGCATGATCCAAAGTTGGCTGAACACTTTGGAAATCTTCACAGTCACTTCAGTTGCCTGTGGAATGGGCTATGTATGCAGAATGGAATCAGAAGTGGTTTGCTTTTATAACTGACTTACATGATAATCTTTGTATTACTTTGTAATCTGTGTAAGAGTTCACAAACTGCTTGTAGATATTTTCTATTTTTAAGTATTTTTGAAAATTGGAAAGATACTCAGATTTTTAAAATGATCTTATGATCATTACTATTGCATTTTATTTAACAGCTGCTTGAAATCATACCCTACAAAAAATTCTTGTACAGGTTCTATGGCTGAACCTTGATACAAAGAGCAAAAAGGAAAAGACAGTGTGAGTAAATACAAGTTATTAGGTGTGTTCCCCCCCCCCCCAATTTCATTATTTCTCTGAAGAAATGAATGAGTATCTGGCACCTAGGCTCTTTTCTATACATCTCAACAGGAACAAATGTTAAGTTTTACCCTAAGATTCATGTTTCTTGCATTGTCTCTTTTTAGGAGGAAAAAAAAAGCATACCTGCAGCCAATGTAGACTATCTTACTTTTCAAATAAGAATACTTCATTGAAGAAATGCAAACAGTATAAATATTTACTTACTTAAATCTCTAAATAAAACACTTTTGTCATTCAGATGATAACATTTTCGGATTAAGGTACACATTCACAAATAAACGTATGGTTTAAAATATCAAATAAAATGGGGAAATCACAAAAGGTACATCACAAAGATTCTTGAAAAACCTCTAACTAGATTACAAATTTCACAACCATTAAATTGCTAAAATTAAACACTAAATCAAATTCACATCAAAATCAACCATGAATCCAAACTTCAATTCAGTATTGATTTTAAAGTGAAAACCTAAAACTGATTCCTTTCAGACACAGTATGAGGTGCTCCTGTCATAGTCCTGCCTTTTATACTTTTTCATCTAATTTACTTGCTCATTTTGTTGAGCAAAATTAATCTAATTGATTTGCTTAAGTGTCATGTATGGTTTATATTGTCAAATTATAATTAAAAGATTGATGTCAAGAGTGGAGGCAGCCTGGGCTGCAGTGATCATGCACTGGTGAAGTTTGCAGTCCTGATGGATATGGGTCAGGTGAAGAGTAAAGTCAGGACCCTGAAGTTTAGGAAAGCAAACTTCCAGCTGTTCAAGGAGTCAGTCAATGGGACCCCCTGGGAAACTGCCCTCAGGGACAAGGGAGCAGAACAGAGCTGGCAGATCTTGAAGGATGCTTTCCATAGAGCTCTTGATCCCCAGATGTAAGAAATCAGGCAAGGAAGGCAAGAGACCGGCATGGCTGAGTGGAGACCTGCTGGTCAAAGTAAAGGTCAAGAAGGAAATGCGCAGGCAGTGGAAGCAGGGACAGGTGTCCTGGGAAGAGTATAGGGACACTGCCCAGTTGTGTAAGGATGGGGTTAGGAAGGCCAAGGCGCAGATGGAGATGAACTTGGCAAGGGACACTTCTACAGGTATGTCAGCGAGAAAAGGGAGGTCAAAGAAAGTGTACCCCTTCTGATGAACACAACTGGCAAATGGGTAACAACAGACAAGGAGAAGGCTGAGGTACTCAACAACTCTTTTGCCTCAGTCTTCACTGGCAGTCTCTCTTCCCACACCTCTCAAGTGGATGGACCACAAGGGAGGGACTGGGGGAGCAAAGTCCCTCCCACTGTAAGAGAAGATCAGGTTCAAGACCACCTGAGAACCTAAATATATATAAGTCTATGGAAAAAGAGAGAACCATTGCATCCATTTTTAAAAAGTGTAAAAAGGAAGACCCTGGGAACTACTGACCTGTCAGCCTCACCTCTGTGCCTGGGAAGCTCGTGGAACAGATCCTCCTAGAAGCTGTGCTAAGGCACATGGCAGACAGGGAGGTGATTTGAGACAGCTAGCGTGGCTTCACCGAGGGCAAGTCCTGCCTGACCAACCTAGTGGCCTTCTAGGACAGATGACTACATCAGTGAACATGGGAAGAGCTACGGATGCCATCTATCTGGATTCTGTAAGGTCCCCCACATGGTCCCCCACAACATCCTTCTCTCTAAGTTGGAGAGATATGGATTTGATGGTTGGACTGTTCAGTGGATAAGGAATTGGCTGGATGGTCGCATCCAGAGGGTGGCAGTCAATGGCTCGATGTCCAGATGGAGATCAGTGACAAGTGGTGTCCCTCAAGAATTCGTATTGGGACCAATACTGTTTAATATCTTCATAGTGGGATCGAGTGCACCCTCAGCAAATTTGCAGATGACACCAAGCTGAGTGGTGTGGTTGACACACTGGAGGGAAAGGATGCCATCCAGAGGGACCTGGACAAGCTCAAGAAGTGGGTCCATGTGAACTTCATGAGGTTCAACAAGGCCAAGTGCAAGGGCCTGCACCCTGGGTCGAGGCAATCCCCAGTATCAATACAGGCTGGGGGCCGAAGGGATTGAGAGCAGCCCCAAGGAGAAGGATTTGGGGGTACTGGTGGATGAAAAGCTGGACATGAACCAGCAATGCATGCTCACAGCCCAGAAGGCTAACTGTATCCTGGGCTGCACCCAGAGCAGTGTGGCCAGCAGGTTGAGGGAGGGGATTCTCTCCCTCTACTCCGCTCTCGTGAGACCCCACCTGGAGTGCTGTCTCCAGCTCTGGGATCCTCAGCACAGGAAAGATATGAACCTGTTAGAGCAGGTCCAGGGGAGGCCACAAAAATGATCAGGGGATGGAACAACTCTCCTATGAGGACAGGCTGAGAGAGTTGGGGTTGTTCAGCTGGAGAAGAGAAGGCTCCGGGGAGGCCTGAGAGTGGCCTCCCAGGACTTAAAGGGGCTACAAGAAAGCTGAGCAGGGACTTTTTATCAGGGGTGTAGGGATAGGACGAGGAGTAATGGGTTTAAACTGACAGAGGGGAGATTTAGATTAGATGTAAGGAAGAAATTTTTTACAGTGATGGTGGTGAAACACTGGCACAAGTTGCCCAGAGAGGTGGTAGATGCCCCATTCCTGGAAACATCCAAGGTCAGGTTGGATGGGGCTTTGAGTTGAAGATGTCCCAGCTCATTGCAGGGGTGTTGGACTAGATGACCTTTAAAGGTCCCTTCCAACCCAAACTATTCTTTGATTCTATGAAAAGTGTCAGACTGAAGATTCTCCTTCTGACTCTGTGCTTATTTTGCATCTGATCAAGTTCAGGTGCTTAAATTAATAGCTGTGCTGAATTTGTGAAGTTTGGGTCAATGTTCTGAAAAGCCAAAAATTCAACTGCATTAAGAAACAAAGATTTCGACCATTCCAATATAGACAGAAGCAAAAAATCAGATCTGGATAACAGTCTGGAATTTGAAAACATCTATATTTCAGGGTGATTTGAATCCAGAATTCTGGTTTGTGCTCCAGGGTTTACTTGCAGAATTTCACTTTTGATAGACCTACACAATTACATCTTCTATATATTAACATAAAAGGGGAAGTAATAATTAAAACATGTATTTCATTGCCAGGCCAACGTATCCACAAATGAGAGTATATAACAATTTCCTTCCAATAGAAAATGCATTCTTTCTGTATACTTGGGCTTCTTTGTGGCAGTAGACTCCTCCAAATTCACTGAACATCTCCCAGACATTGCAATTGCAAACAAATAATCAGCTGAACTATGTGAATTAATGAATACAGGACTCCAAAACTATTTTAGTCATTCATCTGTTTGCAGGATGATTCTAAGCATGTCAGCTCACCTCCCTACTCCATAATATGAGAAAAATCGTTTCCTTCTTCCTAAATTGCTTTGGGAGATAGAATGAAAAGCACTACATCAAAAGTAGGTATTATTACTGACATAGTCTGATAGTCCTTATTCAACCCTTAATTTCAGCAGGAGTTTGCTTATATAAAACCATAAAGACAAAACAAAAGTAATGCAAAATTACTATGGGCTGTATCACACTATTAATATTTGAGCAAAAACCTCTGCTTAAATCACAAAGGAGTTCTGTCTAAGACAGACATACAATATCCCAAAAACAACAGAATATTTCCTTATGGAAAACTATGCTAAACACAGAGAACTTATTAACTAAAATAACACAATGTATCAATTTGTAGAAATAATTTATATTAAAAACAAGAAACAAAAGAATGTATTTTTGTAATTTCTTTTAAACATAGCCACACATTTTAAAAGTTGTTTATTTTCCCTTGCTGATTTGCATTTAAAAGAGTAGAATTTGAAGTACATTCTCCATCAGCCTGTACATGAAATGAAAAATAACATTAATGGTCATTTGAAAACAAATAAGACAGCTAAAAAGAAGTGGAAAATCCATCTCTGCTCTTATTTCATTAAATGAAAATGGAATTATACCAGGTACTACTATGGCTATGTCTTCTTTATTTTCAGCTGATTTTGGAAAGTTACCAGAGAAATTCTTCTAAGGTGCATAAAGCTTTCTGTTCTGCAGCTCAACCCTATACATGGTACTACCTTAGTTTCATAATTACTGAGATGAAATATTTCCTTATTACCACTATCCTATCAATAACATCTCTAAGTAGCTGTTTTTAATAGGCCAGCCTTAAAAACATATGAGGAACTGCCCTGGAAAGGTCAGGCCCAAAATCACTAGTAGAAAGTATACTGCTTTTTTTCACATACTAACACACACACACACCCCCACACCCACAAACATAAGATGACTCTTTATGGTAACTTTTTCTTCATTGGTGAACATAGGATTAAGCTAACATATCTTTTGCCAACATTAAATTTCTGTGAATAATTTACTGAAAGAGAAAGAAGCATAATCTGAAAATTAATCAATGACCTCAAAGTCAGTCTCCAAGTGCATGGATTTAATAACTATTAATTTGTAAATCAGACAAGGGAAAGTGTTTTAAAAAAATCCAAGAAACATAAACTGAAGCTGAGGCCTTTCACAAGATCAAGACAAGATAGATGACAACCTGTAATGGTGTATCTTAGGGCTCCATGACTTCAGTTTGGAATTCGGATGCTTGTATTTGCAGTAAATTAAACAAAGCTGAACCCATCTAGAGAAAAAAAACAGCAAATCAAATTATCTTCCTTTTGCCTAAGTGTTATCAATGATGGAGCCTCTTTCTGTTGTGTCATGCAGAGTTACACGTAGGCATTTCAAATTATGTAACATCTAAGCATCCTATATCATAATCATCATAAATGGTAACAATACAGCACAATGAAAACTCGGTAATATGAGCAAAGATCAAATTGCTGTGCTGTTCTTAATGTCTTCAACACTAATGAAAGCCTCCAACAAAAGTTAGCAGTTTGGCCCATCATAAAAAAAAAAAAAAAGATGGGAAATACATTCACAGTGCATATTAAACTACAATAATTTGGGAATTTTCTTTTTTTTCATAAAATTTTAAAATGTTAATTAGGATTTTATGTTACTTCAGCATGTTTCATCTATAATATGCTGCACCTCTTGATGAACATTTGCTAAAATTGAGCATAAAAATAACTAGCTTGAATTTTAACTTACAATTTTGATCTGAAATGCATCAACCTAGAGTAATTTTCAGCCTCATTGCTGAAATACTGATGGCAACATGATTAAAACTAGAAGGTTGATTATAATTATGGGTGAAATTCAGAAGGTTCAAAGTTTAGTTCAGATAAGCACCCAAAAGTAACCATTTTAATGCTCCACTACCAAATGCTCATTAAGTGGTGCAGCATGTTATGAATCACAACATACTGAAAGAATGTGAAATAAAATCCAAAGCTTAGGTCATACATTCATATTATGTTATCAGCATCCTTTCCTAAATATTGGGTGCTTATGTGAACTTTATGGAAACTACAGAAGCCCCACAAGGTCAATAACCTCCAAGTAGCATCTTCCCTTTCAAACCCATGCAATCTATCCCATCTTTATTCCAACCACATTCCAGTATCTGGAATCTCATTATTGCTTCTACAATCATCTAATGCACTCCTGCTTTGATCACTGGCTTTCCCTTGCACTTTTTAAACAACTTTCATAAGATCCAGGTACATTCATGTTATGTCTATGTCTCTTGTGACAGAGAGAAAAAGAGAGAGAGGAAGAGAGAAAGGAAAATGGGGTTTGGAGACAAGACAGTCCTAGGAAAGAAGAAGGGGGACCATGGGAACTAGTTAAAAAAAGATACAAAAGGGATTTAAAAACAACTTTAGGATTCAGAAAGAGGAAAACTTCTGGGATTTCCCTTGGCTATACACCTCTTAAACTTACAAAAAAGATAAAAAAATTCACTTTAAGAATAAAGCTGAAAACATTTCAACTGTTCTTAATTACAACACAATCCTGTAAGTCCTTACACAAGAAAAGCTTGAAAATTTAATCATTCTAAATGCAAAAGGCCTTCACAAGAGTGATGAGAGTTTTTGCACTTGACAGGCAAGACTTTATGAAATAAAAAATAATGGAAAGTTTGATAAAAATACAGAGTATAATACCAGGATCTACAATTCGTCTCTTTGCCTATACATACTTTTAATACCAATTTGTGAGCAACGTAATATAAATCAATCTGATTGAACTACTTATGCTCCGCTAACAAACACCAAGTATAAAGTTACTTAACCATGGTATGAAGTATGAAGCCAGGGGAAAAAAGTCACTTTTCAGTGAGTTACTAAGTACTATGTACAGATTCAATTGAATGCACAATCCTAGTTATAGTATCAACGGGTGAGAGAACAGAAGGGAATCAGTAGTTCTGGTGCAAAGATACACACTAGTAGTTTCTCTGCCTTTCCTTTTTGAAAAAAACAGCTTCCAGAATCTGCTTCCACCTTCCTATAAAAGCTGTATGTCAAGCTAAATACCTGTCTATTTATCTGGAGTAAATCACATCAGCGTTTCATGAAAACAATGACAGTTTAATTCACTAACATTAAAATTTGCATCATCTGCTTACAAGGGTCAATTGTAATTCAGGCTATTTTGCCTGAATTTTTTTTTTCTAATAAATATTGCAGAACTGTTGCGTATAGCAATTTGTTTTCTCTCCTGGATTTAAAAGTTAGCTGACCAGATGCTATTTTAGTTTGCTCATTACTAACCAATTCAGTTACACTATTCTGTCTCTGAACTGGCATGTGGGAAACTAGGAAGCAGTGAAGGTATGACAACTGCATGTCCTGTATTTCTGCAGTTGACACTTTCCAGCAACTTTCTATTAATGGTATATAACTTTATGGTCACTCCTCATAATTCATTAAAAGCTTCCTAGAGACAAATAGTGCAAGGGAGCTACTGAAGGTAGCAGGACTCCTTATCCTGAGAATATATCTTCATTCTGCCTGTTTACAAGCAGTAAGTTCATAGCTTGAACTCTATCTGTGCTCCAAAATACACTAACAAAATGTGAATAAAAACTAGTATTTGAGTTTTAAGCTCTTTTTGTTAGCAAACTAACTGGGGAACTTAATTGCAAACATAAGACCATGACAAAGAAGAGAGCTATCTGTCATTGGCTAAAATACATTTGCCTGATGTGTTAAGCTATAGTGTGAAATAAGAATAGATTGGCCCTGCTGATTTCAGTGAAGCCATGTATGCAAAGGAATGGAAACTTTGTCCCCTTATCCCTCTACTCAACGTATTTACTGACACCAAGGATGGTTTTGCATTTTAATGCAAAAAAATATACCAAAGAATTGTTAGGCACTATCTCCGAAATCCATGCTAGATGTCAACAGCTTCACAGATCATAAAATGCACCACAGCAATATCAATCATATGCATAAAGTATTAACTGCTATTACAATGTCTGAGGTTTTAGCCTCTGTCCTAAAAATGTGGGGACCAGCTCTACAGCAAAGCATTATTTTGAACCACAAAATCTGTAAGTTACAGTCAGGCATATTCCAGGTATTTTTTAAACTCATAAAACCGAGAAAACCAAGACTGGAATTCTTTCCTGAGTTAACCCAGAGACAGCCAACAGCCAACTGTTATTAGGCAGATGCTCAAAGGTTAAGGACGTAAGGAGTCAATAAAAAAGTTCTCCTTACACTCACCTAAATAAAAGGATTGAAAAAGTTTTTGAACTTTCAGGGGAACAGACACACAAACAGAGCAGAGAACAACTGAGCCACACCTGCATCACCCTAGAAGATGTAACATATCTAGTACCTTCATAAAAGAAGAGGAACTAGCACTGTTTCTAATAACCTCAAAATCTCCTACTGCAGTGAATCCAGTAAGATACTTGAAAGCATGTATTACCTTTAAGAAAAAGCTATGCATCACTATCATGTGGTGAAATTTCCACCATTACAATTTGGCTCACTGGAAGTCATAAATTTAATACTCTCCTGAATCTGAAAGTGTATCCTAAAAATGAAATATTTTAAATATCTCAAAACATTGCCTCTCAATTCTTTATTCAAAGTATCTGTTTCTTCACTTAAATTCTTTAAAATTGCCCCTGTATCAGAGATGGTGGAAAGTATAGTATAAAGAACAATGCACATGTGACATTAGAAGGATCACTGTCTTCTTGCAAACATGTAGTCTTAGTTTTTTAGCTCAAAGAGCTAAAGCATCTATTTGAATTCTTGTCTGACTTAATATGCTGAATGATATAGGGAAATCTGGCCAATAGCCACAATGTTTTTGCTGGAACAGTTTTGTCCATAAGTGACTAAAAAGTTTAATTAGGTCTAGTACTCACAACAGTATCAATGCAACTACCAAAGAACTCCTCCTTTCAAGGTCAAATTGGCTCCTTGTCAGTAAACACACACACAAAAAGGCAGACCCTTGCAATCCCTTTAGTATTTTAGATCTGATGCCTTAATCATTCAAATACCTGTCCTGGTTTTCGCTGGGATAGAGTTAATTTTCTTAAAATTAGGGGGCACAGCCAGAGCGCCCAACCCAGATTTTGGCCAAGATGGAGTTAACTTTCCTTGAGCTGGGAGGGGGCACAGCTGGAGGGCCGGGCCCGGATTGGCCATTGGAGTATTCCATATCATGTGATGTTATGCTCAGGATAGAAAGGAGGCGGGTTCTCTCTCCCTTCCCGTTGGCGGCGGGATTGCTGCTGTGGGGTCGGACTGCGAATTGTATCAGTCCGCGGGTGGTGAGCAACCGCACTGGGCATTACCCGTTGGGACTTCCTATAGTTACTGTTGTTTTGTTACCATCAGTAAACTGGGGGTTTTAGTTCAATCTATGAGTTTCCCTTGTGTTCCTTCAGTCCCCTTCCCCCATTCACTGGGCAGGGGAAGGGTGAGCGACCAGATCCGTGGGGTTTGGCTGCCGGCCAAGTTCAAACCACGACAACACCATTCCAAGTATTTAACTTCAAGTTCATAAGTGAGAAAGGCTTCACATACTTAAATGTGCAAAATTCTTTGCAGGATTAGGACCTAATTTATGATCAAAAGCAATAAACAGTTTAAAATAAACATACAGAGGGAACGGACAAGGAAATGGAGAAAAGGCAATGAATACAGATGAACATCAAAGCTAGATGGTCAAAAGAGGTATTTTTTCTAAAGGTTAATAAGACATTAGGATAGAATTCCAAAGCAGAAAGAACATGAAGATTTTCCAAGTTACTTTAAAAACACCGACTATCTCAACAGCTATATCAGAGCCCAAAGGAGACTTGTAAATTTTTTGCCTTTGAGAGTTCAGCTGTTTCCCGTGTCATGTCTCACCATCACAAATCAATAAAAATCATGAGCAAGAGAAAAAGGCAAGCAATTTTCACTGAGATTTCCCTTTGTTTTAGAATTTAGTTATTTATGGGTCACTAAATCCCACGTTGGAAAACCTGCTCTATCCCTTTTTTACCAGGCACTTCAAATAAAAAGTGCTGAAAGAAGTGCTATAAAGGAGTTAGCATACAAATTAGGTCTGCTGTCAGGGATTTTTACTATGTTTTTCCATTCATAGTTGCACATGTATCTGTTAGAATAAGAACAATGAATTATTAATGGCATCTTCATGTGAATAGTACATCAAATAGGAATATCCAAAGCACTGATTGTTTACTTTTGATATGGAAAGTATAGAACAAAGTATTCAAAACTTAACTTTTCCTGGTATTTAGATCTAGTTCCACTACTCAGTTCTAAAAACCCTTTCATATATGAATAGGTCTTTCTTGTGTGGATATTTTCCATCTGCACTATCAGCTTGTAAAGATTATTTTTTTCCATTTCGAAATTATCATTTGAAATCTGTACAATCATAATCATCATGATGGCATTTACAGAGCATTATGGCCATGGCAGATAATATTTTAAAATGTAGACATTATTTTAAATGCATATAATTTCTTAGACTGGATATTACCAGAGTTCTACAATAATCTGTTATATAAATATATACAGTCTGAATCCTATTATTAAAAATAAGGTTTTTTTTTCAGAAACACTTATAAATCCTGCTCACTGTGATGGAATACAAAATACTATATCAATCCAGAGGACTGATAATGTCACATGAAGACTTAACTTCTTGAAAGAAATTAACAGTTAAAACTGTTGCCTCAATTGTAAACCTCTTTTTTGTAACTATAAGGGTATCCCAACAAAAACTTTAACACAAAAAGAAAGCAGAATACATAAAGTCAATATTACCTACATCTTCATTACTTCCAATTGTTTGCATTTTAGAAACTGGTTTAAGAACAGAAGTGTACTGTGCAGTGTGATCATTGCAACGATGATTACATAGTTTAACAGAGTTTGAAGAGGAAAAAAAAAAAAACACAAAACCAAAAACACATACATGTGGAAAAGCCAGGTTTTGCACATTATTAACTTTCCAGTTTAATTTAAAATGCAGTATATCTCCAAAGGCTGCTCTATAAATCTTTGATTAAATCCCTGCAGATTTCCTTAGTCTGAAAATAAAGAGTGTGTGTGGTGAGAATTTATAAGAAAAAAGGAAAAAAAAAAAAAAGGGTATGCCTTGGATGTAGTGACAGAAAACAGGGCCCTTAAAGAACAGTGGTGGGAAGTGAGAACTTAAAGAGGAACAATAAAGGCCAAAAGAGGTTTGATGACGGATCAGGAATAGAAGATCCAGTGAGCTAGTCAGCCAGCTACATACAGCTTTTAAATCCTTTGCACAATGCAATCTGCCAAAGAGGCATCCCAAGAATAATATTGTATTTATCACCCCAAGAATATTAAAAATGGATGTTCTTTCTAGCTAGCCTTTAGATAAGTGAATAGAGTAAATTCAATTATTACATTGCTTTATTTGAATAACCTAATAATTAAAATATTATTAAAACTATATATTTTTAAACCACTAGATATGCTTTCAAGGTTTATTTAATTTAGCCTCAGCTGATTATTTGATGATAAGCACAGCAGAATGCATCCTTTTACTACATACTTTGGGCTGCAAGATTTTACGTAATATTTATAAATTTATTGCATAATAGCCTAAGTGTGCAGGTTTCTATTTATACTTTACCTTAAATACTGCACACTTGTACTTGCAGCCAAAGATTTGCTAGTACTTAGCTAATCAGTATTCTATTCAGCTATCTAGCTTCATGTTCTTCTGTTCCCATAACCAATTATTCTTCTTTTCAAAAAGAGATCTGAACAATGTGAGAAACAATAAACTCAATGCCAGCAAAAAAAATTAAAATAAAAACAGACCTGACAAATCAATACAAGTACAAAAGTAACTTCAAATGTAGCTTTAAATTGAAAAGGTAAAGTCAACACAACAGATTTCATGTTTCAAGATTAATACAACACGAACCTGATCTCATTTAATTGAAATCAGGGAAAATTCTGTAGTACACTTTACAAGGAACAGGATCAAGTTTTCTGGACTCCTTTTTTTCCTAAAATTAAAGACTGCTTCTCCAGCTCATTGTAACCCACACACGTTTGTGTACAGAACACACAAATGACTCAAGCAAAAGATGCAGCATAAGGATTAAAATGTACCCTTTGCTTACATATGATGGTACCAGACAGTATGCTATCAGAAATCTGTAACCCACTACTGCATCTAACTAAAGATTTATGTTATAAAGGAATATATACAAATGACTAATCAGAACACTCAGCATAAGGATTAAGACTTCTTACCCCATATTTACATTGGCGAGATGTTGCTCCATACTGGAAGCGACACTGTTCATCAGCATCATACACCTGACCTGCGGCCACAGCTGGATAAAGAAATTCACGCTTGGGAGGCTCATTATCAAGGCAAGTACCACGGCCCGAACTGTTCAACATAAAGGACCAAACGAATTAGGAATTCTATGGACTGTAAATCACAGTAAAGATATCATGTATCTAGTTCTAACTTCTAAAAGCACTGGGTGTGAAACAAATATGATTGCAATAAACAAACAGTGAGATGGTACACCCATAGTTGAGATAAAAAATAATCAGAGGGAGTCAAGAGATTAAAATAATTTTCATCATTATTTTCCCCAACATTGGACACTTTTCTGGGCTATCTTGTCTAGACCATGCTTTTACCAAGAAAGGTTGGACCAGATGATCCTTGAGGTGCCTTCCAACCTGGTATTCTATGATATTAACAAAAATGCTTATTTTAGATTGTGAAATATATTTTATATATTATCCTTTTTAAAAATACAATCATTTCTGAGCCACAAAAGATTGATTTTCATTTTTGTTTTAAGATTCCTATTTTTTTTACTGAAGAATAGCTACATTTGGTCATAGAATGAAAAATAAACAAATTAAGCAAATAAATTAAATCTATAATTCTTAATGACCCTTCTGATCCTTCAAACAGCTAAATACAATATTATAGATATGAGCAGCTCAATTGGTTTACATTAAAGTAAAACACATTTAAATTGCAACATGACTAAATGTTTATAGGATTAGGACATTAACATGCATGCTTTTCTTCCATTTGAGTGAACAAAATAGTTACAGTGGTAAAAAATTTCCAGGATCTTCATATTTACCTATACTTGGGTGAGTGACAAAATTTGTATGGATCCAAGGATCTTTTCTACTGTATTAATAATATTTAGTCTTCAAAAATTCATGTTAGAACTAAGATAATATTTGAATACTTTAATATTCTCTTATTTTCACTGTTTAGTTTGGGGGTGGTTTTTTCAAAATATGCCCATATTCAACCACAATATTTTAGTGTAGTGAAACAAATAACAAAGAAAGCCAAAAGCAGAGTTCTTCTGTTTAGAAGACTTTGTAATTTACTAAATATAATTACTCAGTTTTATTTAGTCAGTGTGCATAAAAGGGGACAGATGATTTTTTACTTTAATTTCACATGTGAATAAGTGAAGATTTTTATAGAATCCTTATGCCAACACTTTAATTTTTTTTCTGACATAACTACAAATTTTGCCATCACTTATGGTTTTTTCCCAAATATTTTCCATGCATCTTGCCAAAGGAACATAATTTCAGAAGTGAATGTTCTACACTGTTTTTTTGGAGATCTCCAATTTTATCTGCAGATAAAAAAGAGCAAAAAAACCCCTTTAACCATACATTTTATGTTCTCATTTTAACCTTATTTTATTAATTTCTTTGAAATACTACAACAAACCCTTTGGAAAAACAAAGAAACAAACAACTGTCAACCATTTAAGAAGAAAGCAAACAGCAACTAAGGCAAAAAGCAGGTAAATACAGAAAAAAAAAATGATATTCAGTTTCTAATCCAAATTAATGTGATTCACCTTCATAGAACACCACCACCCCCCAACTCAGTTGAAATCTACCTTTAATGTGTGGTTGTGGCATAAAAAAAATAAATGTATTTGACCCTTTATTCCAGTTTTAATTATTGCAAGCATATATATTTTCTAATAGCAGAAGTTGGAAAACTATCCTACATTCTTTTGAATCTAAATATTTCAGTATTGTATTTTGCATGTATGAGGAGCACATTGCTTAAACAAGCAATGGGAAGTTTAGCATTTGACATCAGCTTGAGCTCATATTACATATGATGGGAAGATTTCCATAGATTCCAATAGTGTAGAGGTTGATCTGTAAACTGCGATCCTGTAAACAGACAGCCAAGTGCACAGCATTTAAAAACTCTTATTACCTTTGATGACTCTCTCCGTAGACATATGGACCCCTGAACGGATTAGATTACAGAATCAGATCTAAATCTTTAAATGCACTGAACCTGTAAATTAAATTCTATACCTACTCTACAAGACATATAATTGCAGAAATGTAAGTCAAAATCCTTGTAGTAAATACAAAAATATTTCTGTTCTGCTCTAATGACAGGATTTTCACCATAATTCAGTCAATCTTTCACTCTAACATAAAGCTTGACACACAACAGCTATTATGTGCTAGGAGAAAAGTTTTCCCCAGGAAAAAAATAGGTTTCCTTGGCCATTTCAAAGCCTTTGCTGACTGGTCATCCTTCTTGGGAGTTTTGAATGATCATAACATAGCTTTGCTTTGTTTTTATTCCCAGCATTAAAGACATATTCATCCTCTATCCAGCCATCCTGCAAAATAAATTATTTTCCCAACTTGTGTCTTTGTGGTGGTGCAATCCTTACCCCCCCCCCCCCCTCTTTGTTGGGCTGCTTGGTGCTAGGTGCGATTCCACCCACATCCCCGGAGCTATACACCAATCTGTGGAGATAAGGACTGACAATGTTAACGAGCCTGGCTCCTGCCCCTCCCGATTGCTCGGAAATGGTTAAAATGGCCCATCAACTCCTAAGGGCCTGGCACACCTGTGCCTGGGATGTGGTCAAATGGGAACAATAACAGAGTCGCACATTAATCAAATTCTTGTGTAACTGCTGGAAGGCACCAGAAGGCATTTGACAAAAGTCAATTATCTTGGACCCTATAAATGGCGACCACCAGGGAGACCCTTTGAGCTCTCCTGGATCGCAGCGGGCCTGTGACCAGCATCTCCCCTGAGCTGGGACGCCTCTCAGGTACCAAACCCTTAAGGTGTCGTCTGCTCCAGACGGAAGGCCAGGGCGAAGTTCCCCGCTCGAGTCTCAATTATCGCCCGTTGAGGAATGCCAAGGCATTGGGAGTATTTGCTCTAAACTCGAGAGGGAAATTTTCTTTGAGCTAGCTTCTCTTTACTCTGTGTGTGTGTGTGTGTGTGGGTACGTACCCTTGTTTCTGTGTGTGTATGTCTATTCTGTGTTCATTCTACTAAATCCAAACACCTTTGTTTCTGTATGTTTGCCCATTTTGTTATGTGCATGCATGTGTATATATGTATATATATAGGTACCGTTAAGTAAGTTAGTGTGAATCTTGTCATTTTAGAATCTGAATAAGTCGCTTTTCTTTCTTTTAGTATTTCTGAATTATTTTATAATAACAAATTGCTGTTAGTTATTAATAAACCTAGATTTCTTACTAAATATTACCGTGTCAATACTTTCATCCGCGACAGTCTTGACTGAATTGATATCTTCCAAGTGATATTTAATGGCTGTTCCTCAGTACCATCAGTCTGGAAAATTTGTCTCTGGGTGTAGTTTTTAGAAAGTCTTGAGAAAGAGGAGGGTGAAGCTGAGGCTTCAACTTCGAACATCACCAGGATTACTTTTGTTTCAAAATTCTCCTGCCTGATGAAAAAGGACAGTGTGGTATCTACACTACAAAATGGCACACAGTGCAGAACTCCTGTAGCAAATGGTGACCCAAGCTGGTAAACTGGTAAATCCACATGAATCTACCTTACCATATAATACTGTGAACACTTAATGAGCTTCTAGCTGAATGTATTCTAGCTGCATTATCTTGGTGCCATGACAGCCCTGTCCAAACTTGTATCCAGATCCAAGCCAATAAATCTAAAAGGTGATGTCATACAGACTCACAGCCTCAGGTTTCTGCTTGGGTATCTGCATTTCATCCCACCATGCTCTATCTTTCTTGTTAGACATAGCTAAATGAATCCTAAACTAACCATACTCACTAAGCACAGAAAAAACCACTTGTCTTCCTTGTTTGTGGTCTAAGTGGGTCCTGTCCCAGCTGTTTTCCCATTCTTGAGGTAAAATGGAGAGAAAGGGGGCAGAGTCTAATCTATCTGGAATAAACATCTGCAGACACAGATAACAGCATCTTGAGGCTTTGCTTCTAAAGCTCTAAATCAGCATCTTCCTCATCTGTTGCTAAATTGCAAAGTATTAGAAAAAAAATTGAATCATTTTTCCTCTCTGGATGAAGACTGTTCTGCTATTTATAGGAGTCATCAGAATTGCTACCACATGAAACTCACTATTTTTCTTTGTTTCCTGTTCACTGATCATTACCTGCAACAGAAAAGCCTCTGCTCTTAAAGCTGTTCTGCCTCAAGGAAAGGTGTGAATGGGTAAAAAAGAAGTGATCTTCTGACAGCTTCTGACAGCTGTCCTTCAGGTACCTGTGTAACTCTATCTTAACAGCTTCCTGCTGTCATTGAGGAGATGACATGAAAAGCTGGGGAGAAGACTAGAAACGAGAAAAAAACTACAGTTTTACAGACTATTTTACTTCGTGACATAATAAAAAACTCTTTTAAGAAAAAAGTATCAATTCATTTATAGGATATTAGAACCACAAACAATAAGAAGCATAGATTTATAATGAACAGATTATGTTTGAGAAATCTGACATTTTTAAAGATAGATTGCAAAATTAGTACATGAAGGAGAAGTTATCTTTGGTTCTTAGTATGTTATTTAACACAGTATCCTATACAATTGGAAAATCTATTCATAATTGCTATGCATAGAAAAATGTTTATCCAAGGTGGCTTTGAAAAAAATAACATCTACATTCCGGGTTACAAAAATATAGCTAAAATATTATAAAAGATAATTTATTATTGGAGCTGCTATTTCTAGGGTTTTTTTTTTTTACTCTAGCTCAAATATCACCTAGTATCTTCAGTAATGATTTTTTTATGAAGTTCACAGATGGTAATAATTCAAGTAGAGTTGCAAACACTGTCAATGATTGATAGAGAAGTATCTCAAAAAACCTGAAGAGATTAGAACTACAGGAATAGATTTACCAGAGTACTATTCCAGCTTTATGCTAATATAACTACAATTTCAGTGGCATTCCCCGGACTTAAAAATGAAACTTAATAGTGAACCAAACCTGGGGAATGGAAAAAGAATAATGGAGATGCTAACAGTAATAAATAAAAACATTTAAATATAAAGTAGAGGAGGCACAAGCTAAACATGTTTTTTAACTGACAGTAAAAAATTGAAAGAACACTGCATACATACAGTAAAAAAACAAGAAAGTTTGTTCAGACTGAAATTTAAAAATGTGCAGGAACTTTATAAACAAATATTCAGCTCTATTACATTTGCAGCATAATACAAGCCACAGAATTTTACCATGTTTCTTTCTCAAAAGCCATAAATAAGAAATGACTGCTTAGCTACCTGTGGAATTACATCTTCATCAATAGACAACTTATTTTCAGGACAATTATGAGGTCAAAATAGAGTTCAGAAGAGAGCAATGAATAGAAGTAAGATGAGACAAAGAGCAGAACTGAAACAAATCCCCAAATGCTACAAGAAAATACCTGAACTGTAAACTGACAGTCAGAACTACCAAGCTGTGAAATAATCTCTTAGAAGAGATGTAAAAACCCTATTCTTTGTCATAGTTAAAACTAGGCTGCATGACATACTAGAAATACTACTAGATACTACTAACAGGAACAGTATTGAATTAACAGAAATGAAGTCTAGCCTGTTGGGGTTTTTTTATAATGCTAGGGTTAAACAAATACATATATATCTCTCCTGAGAAAATCAACTTATATTGTGAGAAACCTGTATCGCACATACATGTAGGAACACTTATTCAGTGTGCTATCGTTTAGACACTCATCTTAAACACTGCAGTACATAAAATTGGGTGGGTGCATAGTTCAGTGGGGTGATACAAAATGTCTTAACCTGGTAAAGAAACTGAGAAGTAGTTTCCTCTGAACAGCACCTAACACCAACATGAAATGTCTGTCTCTGCCCACTGACTCTATAGGGAGCTCAAATACAATGTGCTCCTGTACATTGTGTGGGAAGCTACATTTGAACAAATCTAAAGAAAATTTATTGGCCTGGATGGGTCCCTTCAGGTAAGATTCAGAATACAGCACCTTATTCTGAGGTTAGATCCCTGAAAGAGTTGTCCATTTTGTTCTTAGCATTCTAGTGGTTAGACCACTTGACTGGTTTAAATCCATCTCCTAAAACACAGTGTCTGAATTATTGAACAACCTTTATTTCTAAAAGGAATGATTGTACTGATGACACTGAACCTACCAACCAACTGCCATTTGCTCCCATAAAGCCTGTCTTATGCACATTTTTTTAAAATCCTGTTACTAACGTGTTCTCAGTGAACTAACGGTTCTGCTTGTCTTCCACAACTTAAAATACATACAAAGGCTTTATTATGCATCATGTATACCAATGTATATATTGATAGGAGCACATTTTTTAGACCAACGTATGTTGACTATTTTAATTTTTTCATACAGAAGTCAAATTTCAGGTATTTCTGGATAAAAATCACCACAGAAGTTAGGTTAGCACAATTTTAAGGTATTAATATAAAGATCTATGCCATCCTCTCCTATGATCTTTATATTCTCACTAAAGGTACCAAAGAACATTGACAGAAAAAAACCCACAAGACAGCAGTAAAAAATCAGGAGAATGAAATGTACAAGGAACAGGGCTAGAACCTTGTTCCTTTCATGACTCCCTCACATTATGCATGTATTTAAAAAAAAATACTTCCCATCATTCATAGACAAATTCATCCCTTCTCTATTTCTCACCCTCAGATTAATTTAGTAATAAAATATGATCAGCATTTTAAAATGTTTTGAACAGATTAAAAATGAGAACTGTAAAGTGGGGAATGGAGCAGAAGCTTTTGCCATTATGCAGGAAAAGGACTCTACAATATAAAAGCCTTAAGTAACTTGCTATACTTCCGTCTGTTCATTCTAAAAATGTAAACCATCAGAACAGGTCACTGTGTCTCTACTATTTATTCTGAAAGATGTGAATTTTTGTAATAAATCATTATTTTTCTTGAGAGATTACTTACTCTAAAAAACTGGTGATGTAATCCCGACTGCAGGCTGACCAAGAGAAAGGGTTGGTGTTTGCTGTAATATGAGCTGCCATTAGCTTTGCTGCTTCATGACCTTTGGTCCCACAGGAATTTCCAATTCCATCATGATTCATACCAAAACTGCCCAAAAGAGAGAAACCACCCATTATTTTGCAGCATTGGACATCTCTTAAAACTTAATACGATTTTTACAGAAATCATGCTCAGACCTAAAAGAACATACTTAGTACAGAGAAATTTAAGTGGAGAATCAGGATCAGTTAAGTTCTGTTTAGTTTATTCAGATCTCAGAATACTGCACAACTACGTAAATTTTTTTTCACAGACTTTTGAAAGCATTTTACTTATTTTCTAAAGCTTTTAAAGAAAATTTAACAATATTCTTGCAAGATAAATACAGAGCATTCAGTCTTTATTTGGGTATTGTACCTGGATAAGGAATACACAGTGGCACTGACACTTGGATTAGTAAACAGGGAGAAACAGGGAGTAGGTGATGTTGCTGTAACAGTACAGTACAGGCACACAGTATCCAATGAGAGTTCAAGCAGAACAGGGATTTTGCAATTCCCAGGGCCATGCTGTATGCATGCTCCCTCTATGTATCCCTCACAGGGTGACTTGGAGCCCTTCTATTAGTGCTCTCCTTTGTCATGGAACTTCAGAATGAAGACTAAAAATCAGCAGAAAATACAGTAAGAAACCTCTAGGTGGCACTTGGCCAACAGATATTTCCATGTGTGGTGGTTTAGCCCCTGCCCGGGTCTGAGACCACACAGCCGCTGCCCCTCCCCCACAAAGGGAGTGAAATACAAAGCCCCAAGACTGAAATAAGGAAAGGTTTAATACAACAGTGCAATAGCAACACAACAAACAACAACAACAGTAACAGTAATAACAATGAACAGAGCAAGGTATCTACCAATACAGCAGTTGGAACAGAGCAATGGCATAACACACGTGTTAACCGACTGTCTCATGCTGGCGCCCGGACATGACGTCCGCATGGTATCTGAATAACCCGGCTAGAGCTTCCCCCCACTGCTGGGGAAACTTAACCCTGTCCTAGCTAAACCAGGACACCATGCAACAAATTAATTAACTTTCAGCAAAGATGATATGACTCTGGAAATAGAAATATGGCAAAAGAATCCTTATGCCCTAGAAATCCTGTGCTACTGAAAGACACCATTGGAGCTATAGATGGCCAACACAATCATCAAATTAAAACTAGAAGTTAACTCACAGAAAATCTATTTCAAAATACTTTCATTATATGTATAAATCTATCTTTAATTAAATTATTGCTGTTATTACTAAACAGTCAATAGCATATACCTGACTGGCCTGACATAAATGAAGCACTTGAAGAGAATATGCAAAACAATGACCTTTCTTAATAGTATACACTTTTTTAAAACTCCCATTTTCTTACTCTGCCTTTGATTAATTTCCTCTCAATCACGGGGGGGGGGGGGGGAAGAAACTTATTTCTTTAAATATTAACCTTTGGCCAAGTTACTTCCTCCTTCCCAAACATGGCACAAGGATTGTGAAATCAGAGGGACAGGTAGTGAGATACACAGGAGACTTCCTGACCATGGGACAAAGTAGTCATCAAGGGGAATGCCATAACTGAGTTTCTGCATACCCAAAGCAGTGAAACTGTTACTTCTTTATGCGTCATTTAAGAGGTCAGTCATTGGAGCCTTCTCCATTACAAATGCCAAAAAGTCTGACTCCCTGATTTCTTACTCATCATTCATAAATACAAATGTGTTGAGGCACTCCATTTTGGTTTTGTAGAAACTTTTAGGACTGACTGGTGGTAAATTAGAAGTTGGCCATTTATCTACTGACAAGAGTATTTCAAACCCCTTTCTTTACTGAAAACAGTGATAATGTCATTATATTAATCTGAACATATTGCTCCAGAATGTGGTATAAAAATAGACTTTCATGTGACTCTGAGCTTCAATACACTGGGTACTGTTTCACCTCTTCAGCTGATCATAACAAACTAAAAGTGCAAGGTATTGCTAATCACTATTCCCAAAACCCATTAATTGCATGGGATATAAGAAAAGGAACATCAGTGAATGATGGATGTTTCCTACAGGCTGGGGAAGGACTTCATCACCAAAAAAGCAGCACTTCCATGCCTATAGGATGTCCCCCTGAGGAACACCTACTCCATAGCAATGTCTGCATGTATCTAGTTTAGTGTGTGATGTCTCATAAATGCAGAAAGTCATATGCTATATTATATAAAGGAAAGGTCTGACTGACACCTTAGATTATTATATCATCAAATGAAGAACACCCCCAGCATATAAAAAAAAATACAGCTTTAAAAATACTCATCTGAGCAATGTATGTGCTATAATGAAACTTTCAGACCAGCATTAATTATTATGATCAGTTTTCAGCATTGATATTTTGGGAAGGAAAGAGTTAGATGTCCAATGCAACAAACTGAATCAGAATTTTACAATGAAAAAAAGTACTTTATTGGCCTAGTTCTCAACTGCCATCATTTCCTAGAATTAGGGGTACCTCAAATTGAAACATTTTTTTTTAAATTACTTCTGTACGATTTCTTAAAATAGAAAACCTTAGTTTTTAATAATCTCTATGAATTACTCCCTTTATAGAAATGGGCATTTGGGTATGTGGGAAAGAGTTGAATTAGACCATGTTGACTATTTCTGATATCCAAACTTATCCTTAGTTAGTATATTCCCTTTGTCAAAGAAATGACATAGGCTTCAACTGTCTGGGAAATTAATAACTTTTGGGCCTATCAAAAAAAAGGGAACAAAGTTTGTAGTTTAATAGTTTTCCTTCTTCTATCCGCTCTACTTATGAAAAAGATGTTGTTGCTGATGGTGGCAGTGGTATGTCTGATAAAAAGCATGTCTGTGAAGCTGCTATTCCTGATGCACACAGGAACTCAATGCCTTTTTATGAGCTGATGGTATTGTCATTTTTTATAACTATTCATTCACCTAAATCATCTATTCCCTTCTAAGAAGGCTCTTCTACTTGCCCCTGCTTCTGAATTTAGGAGGAGACTGATCATTAGGCACAAGTAATTTTTTCTGATGGTTGGAAAGGGGTTCTGTAATTACTGTCATCTTTTTTCGAAGACGGTAGTGGCAGCATGCCTTTACAGGCCAGTAATTTGCGCTCCTATGGCCAGGATTGCAGATAAAAACACATTTCTGTCCAAAGTACCATTTTTATTTCCACCAGAACATGTTGGTTGTATTTGGTCATCATTACGTTAAGGCTACATCTTTTACAAAAGCATGTTTGCAATTAGATTGGGGTGGAAAGGCAGGGAAGAAAGGAAGGATCATAAAATACTCCTCACGGAGCCACTTATAATTTACTTACCTTTTTCAAACTGACTAAACACATGCAGAATGTATTTCTTTCACTGGTTTAAAAAGCCTGTGTAAAACAACCAGTATAATTCTGGCTTTAAAAAGACAGACAGATGAGCAAAGAGAGTGAGAAGTCTTCTCAGCTGACACAGGAGTTTTTCTATGAAGTTACCTTTCTGCCTACCAACTCAGGGAAAGATGTTTAGCCCAGCAGCTCTGAATCACTCTTTTTCCAAGTATTACAGCTCCTCTTTTCCCAAAAGAGAGCTTACGTTACATTTAAGAACCGTGTAAAGCAGCAACACCAAGAACTTTAAAATCATAAATGAAACTCTCTTGCAATTTCTCTATAGTTTTTATACTTTAAAAAATGGTAAGGCAGCAGCATGTCTGACTAGTGATCTGTGTCTGTTTCATTTACTAACATCTGCAATAGAACAGATTATTTTCTTTCTTGGAATTCTTTTTCCTTATATCTGAAAAAAAATATCTGAGGGAATTAATTGTAATACACATCCAACTTAAGATCTGACCTCAAAAATCACAGGGGAGATAACTGGTCTCAGCTGCACTGAATAAAACAGCAATAGATAACCAAAGACCCTGGAGTATAAACAGAGGGAAGGATGCAACTGTAAACTTCTCATCTACCCTTCCTTTATCTTGTGAAGGAACAATACTGCAGGTCCCTACAATTTCATTTGTATTTAAGATGAGATTGCTGATTTGTTGGGTGGTTCTAAATTATGATGGCTATAATTACCAAAACACTTATTGCTGATGTAACTGAAATGACAGCAGTTATTTTTATAAGACATCCAGGATGCTTCCATCTTAATTTATTATCCAAACATTCAAGATTCAGAGAAGACAGATCCAAACCAATCTGAATGCTCCTCAGTACTGCTCACAGAGGTTTATTTTGTATACCATGCACTTTTATAGCACTGAAGTTATCTGTAATGTGCTACTCAGGTGAACTGTTTTTTTTTTGTCATTTGTTAGCAATCAATTATCTCTGCTTTCCAATTGTAGTACTAATGATCTGCATATCAAGCCCTTTCCTAACTTTCTTAGAGTTTGGAGCATTCAGAACTGCAGAGAACACTAATTTTTTTTCTCTAAATACAACAGGGTATGTTCATTTTATAGTCACTTACAGATTCACAAGTTATAGGGAGAATTTGGACTAATTCTTTTAAAGCAGTAGCTCTTACTTTCCTCTACCACTTGTATAACAGCATAAGGAAGAAAGTACCAGAGACAGAATCTTGAGTCAGGTGAGGCAACAAAGTTACAGGAATATAAGTAAGAGAGATATTGTAAAATCAAGCTCTTCTTGTCCACTATCAGAGGCTGATTTACAGCTGCATAACTTACATGTAATGCTTTTGGAAAAATAAACATTTCTTTTTAAGAGAGAAAAGAAACTTTAACCTTAAGTTTTATTATACTAATTTATTTGCACTAGGAAAGACAAAATAAACATATATACTAAGAGTGAAATGGGACATTTTCAAGCTAAGTATCTTGACCCAGGTACATTGGTAGATTTTCCTTCACTGCCTCAGCATGTTACTTAGATACACTGATCTCATAACATTTATGGAGAATGAAGCAAGGGGCAGTGAAGGGTCACGAAGTGCACCAGTGAAGAATACTTTAAGAATTTTGAACAGCAAATCTCTAATACAGTAGAAAATGGAAGGCATGCTTGAACAAGTATTCTTGTATTAGATATAAGATCAAAAGGGCAAATCATAATTTGCTTGTAAAAACTGCCAGCTTATTTGCTTAGATATCAACTTTTTAATAAACTTTTAGTGTTGTACTTATTCCCATAATTATTAAAGAGATGTCATTTAAATATATATATGTATTTCATATACCTTAGAATGTCTATTTGCAGCCTACATTGAAAAAATAAGAAAATTGAGACAGCTTCACTGTATCTGTAAATTTTACTATAGCTTTAAATTGCCTTTTCTTAGTGACATTAGAACATATGCAAGGAGGGAAGAAAGGGAAAACTAGCATGTTTCAGCATTATCTTGTTCAACAAAAAAAACATGAATTTGCACAAGATCTGCTATTAAAAAATAAAATATTTTTCTCCTATGATATCAGGACTATGAACTACATGTAACCCACACAGCAATTTCTGCATGGACATACATGGTGATTTTGTTACTTATTTTCATCTCTACTAGCAGTGCAATATTTATAAATTGATATGATGTTATGGCAAATTTTTGCAGAAAATACAATCTTTATGTTCTTATAGAAACAAAAGGTCAGCACTTTTTTTTTTTTTCTGTATCCCCCATACCATGTCATAAGAGAAAGTTCTCCCCTCCCTCTCTACATGGAAGACCTCCATATATTTCTAGCCAATGTTATAAAAGTATTGGTTATAGTTTCATAATTGCATGCAAACTGCAACTCACCCTTAAATGATATTATAAAGAAAAGAAAAAAAGAATTTAAAAGTATGGTCTTGAAAAATCCGTTTATTTTAATTTGAGATCACAAACATTGATAGCATTTATTGAAATTACCTGATATTGCATTGTTCTCCTCAAGGGGGGGATCGAGTTACTTTACTTTCTATTTCCATGTCTTAATATGGATTTTAACCTTAACTGCTGTTCCTGCATTTGGAGATCATTATATGGTTTGGAGCATCCCTAATCCTTTATTCTGAAGTAGTGCAGAATTTACAACTTTGACTTTAGTGAAACATATTACTTCCCTGAAAATTTGGGAGACTAATTGAATAATGGTAGCTTTATAGCAAGCATACCTGCCATGAAATTAAACATACTTTTAGCATAACATTTTTCCCCATTTACTTCCTAAAACATCATTCTTCTCTTGAATTATGGCTGATGATCAAACACCCAATCAAATACAATTTTGATATATTAGCATAATTTAGTATTAAATAACATATGGAGCTCTTAAAAACACAGCAAATTCTAATTTACTGAAAAAATACAGCTTATTCAGAAACCTGAACTTTGTTTTAGGGAAATAGCAGACTTCTATGGTTTACATTGCGATCACTATCTAGCTTTCATGTCACAAGAGTAACATCAAGGTTTGCGTGCTGCAAGGTGCATACAACAGGTCCCTACACTGTAGGTCAAAGTGGAAAGTATTGCCTCTAATCAGGAAGCTCAGATTTCCTTTGGAAAGTCACAATGCTCTGAAGGTTTGTATAACCTTCCTCTTCACCCCCATTTATTCTTACACTTTTGCTAAGACCTGTGAAATGTTATTACATTTCTTTTCCTTGATTAGAATGCTGTAATGTTAGACAAATGAATTTAGTATTGTTAATTCTATACTTCAAATAATATTTTACACAGACACAAAACTTTTCCATATTTTAAATATAAACATATCACAGAAACCAGAATTGTTTTTCTAGTCTATGACATTTCATTTTATAATGCATAATACATTATTAAAATCCCAATGCAGTTTTTTTAATAGAAGTTGCCTGCTTTTATATCTGCAGTATTACAAAGGCAGACCTAAAACAATGTTTCTTTAACAAAAAATGAAGATAAATAAAAAATATATATAGTCTTATGTGGCTTGTCCAATCAATTTACTCCCTTAACTAAAAAAAAGTTACTTAAACTGTCCCTAAAAATTTAATTCATCATTCTCAGATGATCCTAGGCATCTAGCAAGGATAAGTTTTAACTTGTTCTGGCTGCTATTGAGGTGTTCATACAATGTAGATTTGAGACTGTGTCAGCCCTGCTATAGTTGAAGATGGAAGACATCATAGATAAAACAATGATGACACCATCAACTGTAGATCTGTTCATGGGAGAGCTGATGGGAAGTGATGTTAATACAATTCATCCTAGTTGTGCTTCATATTTTGAAGTTTGGTATATATGTCCCTATTACCTCACACTGGAGTATTTTCCTCCTAGTTGTACAATACATATATTCCTTGAAGACATGTTTCTTCTAGAAAATATCTCACTCAAACTCAGGTACTATAATGCAGCTGAGATTTGACTGATCAAACATGAAGCTGTCTGATCACTGAAGAATGAAGAAAAGACAACCAGCTTCTGAAAGTACCTCTAGGATAACATTTTCCTAGATTAGAAATTTCTACTCCAGCACTGAAGACCAACTTTCTCACATGGGCAGTAGAGGTATTTATGATATTTTTCTACTTTGCATACAGACTAAAAAAAACTTTTTAAAAATGCTACAATTGCAGGCATGTTTTAGTTGTATGAACTAATTCAGAACTAAATACAAGCTAGGAAATATTATTTTTCTTCATCTTGCAAACAATTTACTTCATTAGACTACAATTTATTTCCTTACTATTTCTTACACCTTCTTTTCTCAAGATATGACTGCCAAACTCCTCTGAATTTCAATTCATTATATCTTCTATAAATCAAAATGATTCTGACTTTTCAAAAGTTACTTTAACCACCAGCCTTTTCTCCCTGCTCCCTCCATACAGCCCTCTATAGATGTCTGTCACTGGTAAATTCTTTCCTTACTCAGAGTTTTATGGGCAGTTCTCTGTTCTAGGTCTAGTCCACTATCCTTATGCTTTGACATTTCAATTCCCACCCCCTTTTTATCTAACTTGTTCTTTTTCACTTTGTTATTTAGTTTCCAGATCTCAGCTCACTCAATAGGACTGCAACAATGAATGGCACAATGCCTTTCTTTTAGGGACATACCCTTTTCAATGGAACCTGGAATTCCCTATGAAATCAACTAACCATCCTATACAGTGTGCATGGGACAAGTTAGGCAGTTCAGAAAGTATTCAAATAAAAAAGCACAGAGTGGAAACCCCCCTAACTCAGCTGATAGGGAAACACAAAATGGGACTGGATCTTAAATCTTATACTTGTCTGAGCATAAGAGCATATTCAAGCTGGCAAATAGTTCCTTTCTTCACTAAGAAGAGAAAGTCAAACTTTGTTTGACAATGCAGGGGATATACATTCAATTCTCACTCCTGCCATGAGAAATCACTGGTGGTAATTTTTGCTTACCAGAAATCTTAAGCATTTCTTCAGCATCCTGAAAGTCAAACATCATAAATCAAATTCCTAGAGACACTATTCTGAAGGGCTCACTCTGAATTTTATCTGATTCGTGGAAGTATTAAGAGTAATACAAGGCTGTTCTCAGAACCATGCATAGGGAAAAACAACCATAAAACAGTTAATCTAACACCTTCTTTATGCCCTCAAGAAAGAAACACAAAGTTAATCACAGTGTATGGTTGCCTTCAATGAAAACAGTTAGTTATGAGTCTTGACTGCACACAGCTTATCTGCACCAAAACTGGGTTATACAACCCAGGTGCCCAGGTGGCCAAGAAGGCCAATAGCATCCTGGCTTGTATCAGCAACAGCATGGCCAGCAGGGACAGGGAAGGGATCTTACCCCTGTGCTCGGCCCTGGTGAGGCCGCCCCTCGATGAGTGGGTTCAGTTTTGGGCCCCTCACTCCAAAAAGGCCATTGAATGACTTGAGCGTGTCCAGAGAAGGGCAACGGAGCTGGTGCAGGGTCTGGAGCACAGGTCTGATGGGGAGCGGCTGAGGGAACTGGGGGGGTTTAGTCTGGAGAAGAGGAGGCTGAGGGGAGACCTCCTGGCCCTCTGCAACTCCCTGAAAGGAGGGTGCAGAGAGGGGGGAGGAGTCTCTTGAGCCAAGGAACCAGCGCCAGGCCAAGAGGGAATGGCCTCAAGCTGCGCCAGGGCAGGGTCAGACTGGCTCTTAGGAAGGATTTCTTTGCAGAAGGGGCTGTTGGGCGTTGGAATGGGCTGCCCAGGGCAGGGGGGGAGTCCCCATCCCTGGAGGGGTTGAAGAGTCGGGTTGACCCAGCGCTGAGGGATCTGGTGGAGTTGGGAATGGTCAGGGTGAGGTTCATGGTTGGACTGGAGGAGCTTCAAGGTCTTTTCTATAATAAAAACTTACAAGTGGTAAGGAACATAAGCCAAAATCATATTTTAAAAATTACTTATAAATATTTAACAGAAAGTATGACTGATCATAATCACATTCACACTCTCAGTCTTTAAGTCTTCAAGACAAAGTGCTTTTCTGGATACTATTCTTCAACCAAATGCAAGTTACTTGGATCAATACAAGGGTAAATGAGTTAAATCTAATATGCTGTGATATACAGAAAGTCAGATTGGATGATCTAATGACTTCTCATCACTTTATAATTTAATGAACTAGTAGAAACTAATAGCAAGTTGAGCCATACTTCCCCCCAGAGAATTTTAGAAATCAACTTTTGGAGAGATTGTGAAGAATCTACCAGAATATATGTATTACCGTTACCATCCTCTTTTAATCACAAGAGAATTTTATTCACCAGTTAAACATTTTTTAACAAAAACAGTATTCCGCAGACACTATATAATTAATAAAAACACGATCTCTAAAAATGCAACCCTCCCATTCCAATTTGAGTGGGTTTTTAGTGTATGTTATATATTCAGTGTAGACATGTCACTTAAATGTTTGTATTTTTCATTTGACAGTGAAGCCAATTTCCTATTTCCCATGTATGTCTTGAAGAGAAAAGCAATCATTGTGACACAGCCAAAGAAAAAAAGTTTACAATGCTCCTTGAAACTATTATTTTACTCACATATGCAAGTATCTTCTAGTACATTGTTTAATAATACCCACTCAAGGAAGCAGGAAGTCGAGAGAAAGTAATAACTTGCTTGATTTAGTCAGAGAGACATTCAGTCACATTATAGGTGAATGGGGGGTGATGAGTGGATAGCACAAAATGTTATAAGCCTTGAGGATTTTTTGCCCACATATTCTTTCCAGCTTTTACGGAAGGAATTGTCGTGGTTTAACCCCAGCCGGCAACTAAGCCCCACCCAGCCACTCGCTCACTCCCCCCCCAGCAGGATGGGGAGAGAATCAGAAGAGTAAAAGTGAGAAAACTCATGGGTTGAGATAAAGCCCATTTAATAGGTAAAGCAAAAGCTGCACATGCAAGCAAAGCAAACCAAGGAATTCATTCACCGCTTCCCATCAGCAGGCAGGTACTCAGCTGTGGTGGTTTAGTCCCTGCCTGGGTCTGAGACCACGCGGCCGCTGCCCCTCCCCCACAAAGGGAGTGAAATACAAACCCCGGGGCTGAGATAAGGACAGGTTTAATACAACAGTGCAATAGCAACACAACAAACAACAGTAACAGTAACAGTAATAACAATGAACAGAGCAAGGTATCTACCGATACAGCAGGGAGAGCAGAGAGATCGCATAACACACACGATAACCGATAACGACTGTCCCTCAATGCTGCGCTTAGGCGCCAGGATGTGACATCAGCATGGTATTGAATAACCCGGCTAGAGCTTCCCCCCACTGCTGGGGAAACTTAACCCTGTCCTGGCTAAACCAGGACATCAGCCATCTCCAGGAAAGCAGGGTTCCATCACATGTAACAGTTACTTGGGAAGACAAACACCATCACTGCAAACGTCCCCCCCTTCCTTCTTCTTCCTTCAGCTTTATCTACATGGTATGTTCATTTAACACCATACCTGCAGTGCAACTTTCTTTAATCACTGTGCATTGGATAAAATCTAATAAATATGATTTCTACTTTTATTTCAAACCAGCATTTGACATGTCATGCAAGCTACAGGAGACAGTGAAAGCTTGATTTTGGAATTTTAAAAGACCTTATATATAAGAAGCCAAAAGATATGGATTGAAGAAAACACAGATGGTTAAAAAAAAAAAAATCCTGTGATCACAGGATATCTACAATAGCTATGTTATTTTTCTCAGCTTCTAATCAAAGTCTAAGCTCTTGAAATCAATTGTTGTCATCATGCCAGCTTTACATGATAAAATAGCTGCATATATTTAAATTATTTTCATGAATTTGTGGAATAACCTGCATAAAAGATGTAGTTGCATGACATACTGATTAGAATGAAGATGTGGTATTGTAGGTTTTTTTGTTGTTCAACGTGTGACTTAAATTCACAGCAAGGTCACATATTACTATAAGAGATGTTATTAACAAGGATTGCAGAACTATGAGTGATTTGGAGGAGCTCTTTCCTTTCAGTGGAAATATATTTTTCTTTATCCTATCTTTTTCAATTCATGCAAGTAAAGGAGGAAGGAAATTAAGATGATTAGAATTACATGTGTTTAAAATTATTTTTGTTCAGATCTTATATGATTGCTTTTGGATTCTAGAATCCATCTACTTCAGTGCAACTACAGTGGTTTTTTTCATACATAATATAAATGAGATCATACTTGCCCAGTGATTATCTCGCATGATAGGTGGGCTGGAAATAAGTGTTTACTTCCAACTGTTTTTGATCAGCAGATTGATAGCTTCCATTTCAGTCTGCATTGGAACTTTTACCAGTTGCATCAGCTAATGATTGGAAAAACATGTCATCCATAACTCAGTGTTGGTCAACCCATGTAAACAAAGAAGGAAACTTCTTGATAATAGAAGGTGTCTAGTATTTTTACAGTCATCACAACATACTAACAATGCTGTATTCTGAAGGAAGACCTGAAATATTCCCAGACCAAACTCTACTCAGATTTTATCAGTCTCGTAACATCATGCTCTTTAAAATGATATGCTGGTGCTTAAAATGTAACAAGCGATGCTATGACTTTTATATATATTTCATGCTTGAGTGAAAGATGTATGAATATTGACAATAGAATCAATGTTTTAATGAACATAGTTTGAATTATATGTAAGACAAAATAACAAAAAGTAAAAAAACCCATTACCTTTTAACTGCTTTGGTTTCATAAAGAAAGGTAGATGGGGGGGGGGGGGGGGGGGGGGGGGGGAGAAAAAATTTTCAAAGCCAAATATTTTAAAATATGAAACAGAGTAGAAAGGCTGTGAGCCAAATCTCAAAAGCAGATATTAAACTGGAATCTGAAATCAAAAGGTAAACAATGAGTCTTCAGTACTAAAATTAAAGCCCTTGGAAATATATACTAAATAAAATGTACTACAGAAACATGGAGCACCAGAATAGAGATGGTACAGCCATGCAGGAAAAATAATATTTATTATTAAACTAATATTAAAAAGGTGATATATTAAAACGTATTCTTTTTTTAAACTCACTCACTTGTGACCAATCTCATGTGCAATGGTAAAAGCTGAACCTAGGCCAATGTCTTCATTAATGCTGCAGCTCCTTTCAGGCTCACACATTCCGGCCACAGAGGCCAATCCTGAATAAACAGGAGACACGAAGGTCATGCAAAGGTATTTCAGTCTTAAAAACCCTTGTTATAAATGCCTGGATTATTTTTAATAACCCCTATGCACAGAAGGAACAGTTGGCAAAAGGTTGACTTTCTAGTCATTTGCAAAAAGCACTGGGGGAAATTTCACTTTGCCAGCTAGACATTAATATTTTTTGAACTGTAGTCAGTGTTGGAAAATGTCTAGACTAGGGGTTAGATTCTTAAATTTTACTTCTGGTATCTTGGGACCACCTAGTAATTTGAGCCAGGAGAGGGAATTCAAGAAAGCATTTCTATTTTAACATTCTTGAGCCTGAAGAAAGCAAAATGTATCAACATTATTTTTCTAAAGAAATGTTTAAGTTTAGTGGGGGTTCATAAAAACACAAGCAACTTTTTTAGCTATGAAAAGCCCCACATGGTACATTTAAAAAATTATAAAAGCAAAACAATGCATCAATGAAGAGAGAGGAGACATGTTAATAACAAGCATTCATTTAACCACTGAAGTCTTTTCCATTTATCACCCATCATCTTCTGGAATTAAAACCCTACTGTATTACAAGTGCTTTTAGAGAAAGAAAGTTCTTCCTTATACATTGTTCGGCAAAAGAGTATCACACAACATACTGCAGACAATTTGCTGCCACTAGAGAAAGCTCTAAACATCAGACTTATTTAATGTATTCCTCCCTAGGGTCTCTTATCTAAAAAAAGCAGTAATCCTTTCTTTAATGAAATTACCTGCTTAGTTAACTACACTATAACAAAACGACTGGAAAAAGTACTACTTCAAATTATTCTGTTTGGACTAACAGAAGCAAGTAATAAGATGACAAGTGCTTCCTGGCTGTGTCCACATTAGCAAGTAATTTAGAGCCATAGGAGTTGGTAGACAGAGTGAAGCACTGATACTGAGGCTCCTCACATATGTGGGTTGGACATTCTACTTTGGACTAGTTTAATCCTTTAGGCTGAACATATTTACTACATATGCAGTTCAAAGCTTTCAAAAGGAAAAAATATTACAAGATATCATGAGGATACATCCCATGTAGTGATTTAGACCTTAATGTCTCCCATAGGCACATATGGAGCATTTGAGGAGTATGTGTTCTGACTTAATTTTCTCCAAAACAAATCTAGTTTGCACATACCAAAACTGATAAGCAAACTGATATGGGCAAAAGGCAACAATGTGTGTCTGTAAAATTTGCATCAAAACAGTACTACCACTCTAAATCAAATCACCAGTGTAGACACGCCCACTGAGGACAGGATCAGAAGAAAAACAACTATCCATTAAGAGAAATCTGTAAATTGTTTACAGTGTGCAACCTGTAGAAAATACAATAATTGCAGTTCACCTGCCTAAACTATACTATTCTAATTGAGTAGGACATTCTGAAGACAACATGGCAATACTTACGTAACAACTGTCATGTTCCCCTGCAAAGTTCACAACATTTGAGTGATGAAGTTATCTCTATCTTCAGATCTTATAACTGAACACTTGCTTCAGTGATTTACAGGACCAGATTAATGATTTATAATTCCATACCATGCCTGCAGAAAATGGCAGAGATCAAGTCCAGAAACTAGTCTATGGCTCAGATTTTAAAAAAGGAGTTCTTTACTGGAGCCACAGAGGTGCTGCAAAGGCATCTGAGGTCTATCTTTTCAAAGAGTTTCCATGCAAAATTCCCTATTTTAGGAAACTGGAATAGGAGAGACACGTCTCTGCCACAGTAAATGCTTTACTTCTGTTTCTTCCTAGAACACCAATAATTCAGGTTTCTTCTGACTTTGAGACCTGAGACTTTTGTTTACAGACACCTTAAATATATGCTTAACTTTAGTTACTGGATGTCAAAGGGACTTAAGCATATTAAATGCCTTGCAAAAGAGGGCCACGGGGCCTTGTCTCTTCTCCAATTCAATGCCTATAATGCAAATAAAGTGTCATGGTTCTCTTGCTAAGGGTCTCATAACAGTGAGTTGGAACTGATACAATATGTCATTTGGTTTTGTGTTGTTTTTTTTTAAAACAAACATTTGCCAAAGTCTATCCCCTGTTATGCTGTATACAAGTGAAGCAGTATTTGCCTTTATGCCAAAGTCTGATACAGTAAGAAGTAGCACACTAATGATCTGTGTTAAAAATATCACATATAAATATCAAATAGTTCATCGGTAGATGTACGCCCTTTAAAACTTTCTTCTTTTAAGACTACAATTGCAAAGACAACTATATAACAACAACATAGACAGTCTCTTCAGTTTTGTCTCTTTCACACAAATGTCAAAAGAAAATCAATTACATTTAGAAACTCATCATCATTTGCCTTTTAGTAAAACATGCTGTGGACATTGTTTATATTTACAGCAGGCAAAATTCTGATACCTTTCCCCATGTAAACTACTTCCCTGTGCCACAGGCATCACACTGACTTGAGCAAGACTTGTAGAAAAATCAACATGAGTTAAGGCTAGCAAAGCATACAGTAATACAAGGAAAGACAAAGCAAATAAAATCATGAGCTCCAATTATGAGAAAAGTATTAATAATCTGAACTGAATTAGAATTATATCTTTAATTCTGAGAAAGAGGCTTATATGAACGTATCCAAATTGAAAAAAAAATATACTCTTTTTGAATAATGTTTCTTTCATATGTTAAAGCACTACTAAAGGTAACAACTGTAGTATAGTAACTAAATTTGGTGACAAATTTAGGTATGGAGAGAACGATAGTTCATCCTGCACTCAGGGTTGCTTGTGTTTCTCCATTGTCAAAGCACTGTTTTAAGGAGTTCAATATTACTGTAATTTATATCACTGTGTTATTTTTCTCTAAGTCTGTGAAAGTAAACAGTCTGAAGCTGTACTACTTGTGTACAACAGACCAACAGTGTAAATCTCAAAGCCTGTTTCTTTTGTAGGGTGTTTTGGGGGGGGTTGTGGTTTTTGTTGGTTTTGGTGGGTGTTTTTGTTGTTGTAATTTTTTGTTTAAACTTTCCTAAGGTCTTTTATTTGTATTTTTTTTAAATCGAACATGGAGACAGGTTAAATAGAAATAAACAGTAAGTTGTCTCCTCTAATTATTGCTTGGTAAGTTTAAGTCCATCTGCTAGGTTTTATCAGCATTACAGCTGCCATAGAAGAAAGGCCCATCAGCAGCTTGCTCAATTCAGCATTACAGCTGCCATAGAAGAAAGGCCCATCAGCAGCTTGCTCAATTTAAACTTCTAGCAATCTATCAAAGCATAAAACCATCTAGGTTACCCTTTATTATTCATGTTTATAAAACTGCAAAATTTTGAAAGAATAAACTTAAAAAGATCTAATCAGCCAATAAATTAATAGCCAAGTATAAAGCAAGGAAACAAACAGGAAAAGCAAGCTGAAATTTCTATTTATAATCTTACCCAGTGTTCCACAAGGCTTGTTTTTATAAGTGCATATATCATATCTGTTAAGGAGATAAAAAAATAGATAAAATGTTTCAGAGAATCAAATTCTTAAGATATTTTGTATATTTATCACATATCTGTATCATAGTTCAAGTTGTCAGACTGCAATCAGCTTAATTATGCACAGCCAGCTGGTGTCAGCATTTTCTACACTCTGGTGTAAACTGAAAGCTGCAGTACACTCACAGCCCCTGGCCTCAGGCCAGTGGGGCACCTACCAGTAAAAAAAAAAAAAGATAAATTAAAAAAAAAAAAAAATGGTTGAAGTGGATCTTTGTAATCACTGGCTCCATAAAGCAGTCTACCATGCTGTTACAAAGTTATAGCAGCATGTCTATAGACTGATACCGATTCAAAACACTTTTACTTTTTGAACATATCAGAATCCTCTTATAGTCTCATACTTATCAACTAAACAATATTAATTGCAACACCTACTATTTAAACTTTGATTCTAATTAAAAACTATAACTCTCAATTATTACACCAAAAGTTATTTTTAAAAAATCTTATGAACTGACATTATAGTTTCCTTCTCATTATCTTCTAGTGATATGTGTCTTAAGAGTACACTGTAACAAACTAAAATGAAAAACATATTTTTGCCAAAAGCTAAATAATGTCTTTAAAGGAGAATTTTCATCATTTTAGATACAACCCTTCAGATGAGTTTTTGTACAGTTAGCATGTAAGTATCTGGAGCTGAAAATGTAATTAAAATGTTTTCTGCAGCATAGCTAATAATAGCAGCAGTCAATTCATTAATTACACCTTCATATTTTGAATATGCAGCCCTATGATATGGCTAGTGATATGAGAACACTCTTACAATGCCTTTGATTTTAGAGGTTTTATACTGATTTCCTTGCAGTATGTTTCACAATAATTTCCATTATTTAGAATGGTGAGTGAAAACAAAGATGAAAAGATACCATCTTTATGCTTTAATTTTTAACCCAAATATTTACTAATTTCAGGCCACCAGACATTTCTGTTAAAAATAACATATAAGGACTGTTTTCAAATGGGCTATCACATAGGGGTCTGATCATGAGATATGTACCTTTCAGTGCTAACAGAGTTAAAGTCTGTTTGTAAACCAAAACCATAGACAAAATAACAAAGCTTAAACTTTGGAACAAATCCAGTAAACTCTTTCCATGTAGACTGCTGTGACCATATGGAATTCCTCTGATTTGTAAAGGCACTGGGTGTGGAGCAGTTTGCAAGATTAAATTCTAATTTTGAACTCAAATGTTCATATGCATTGATCTCACTGAGGTGGCTCAAACTGCCATTCTATATGCACAAAAAGCTTTCACTGATGTCCCATTTGCTGTTTGGAGAGGGGGAGGTAATCAAATGGGCATTCTTTTATAAAATGTGTTGGAATATAATTAGGTTTTGTATGTCACAATGCTGTAAGACAACACAGAGAGAAAGATTTTTTACTGAACATTTCCTGCATTTACATATTTAAGGAAACAAACTTATTTCTGCATTTAGGATGGAGCCTGAATCTAATCCTATTAAAGCTCCTGCAAAATTATTCCTCAAGGAAAGCAGATGGGGCTCAGGCTTATTTAGCAAGAAAAACCCAAATTTGCCCGAATTCCTTTAAAATGTAGTTTAGAACTCAGCACAAGGAAGTCTGTGCAACACACAAAAAGTCCTGGTCTTCTAATTTTTTTTTTAATATACAATACTAATAAGAAAAAAACCAATAAAGTCATACATCCTTAAATAAAATGGATGTTTAAAGAAGAAAGCCAGTTCTACTAATCTCAAGTAAAATGCTGTCACTGATTTCAGTGGAGCTGAAAATTTGCCCTTATGGCCTGAATCTCCTTACTCTCATACAGGTATGAATCTGAAGTTACTCCTCACATTTGGTTTAGCTTCACAAGGAACTGTGATAGGAGAGAGTGATATGAATTAAATCCTTTTTTTCTGTGTCCTGGTTTCAGCTGGGACAGAGTTAATGTTTCTTGTTAGTAGCTAGAATAGTGCTGTGTTTTGGGTTCAGTATGGGATTTGGTAGGAGAAGAACATTGATAATACACTGATGCTTTCAGTTGATGCTAAGAGATCAAGGACTCTCCAACTCCCCATGTCCTGCCCGTGCACAAGAAGCTGGGAGGGAGCAGGGCCAGAGCACCGGACCCAAATTGGCCAGTGGAATATTCCAGATCATACAACGTCATGCTCAGTATAGAGACGAGGGTTGGCTGGGAAGGAGGGGGTTCTCTCTCACTTCCAGGATTGTGGTTTCAGGATCTTGTTCGGGATCGCTAGCTGGGAACAGGCTGGGTATCAGTCAGCATGTGGTGAGCAATCGCGTTGTACATTATCTGTTTGTACTTTCTATTATTGTTATTGTTTTATTTTATTTCAATTATTAAACTGCTTTTATCTCAACCTATGAGTTTCCTTACCCTTACCCCTCTAATTTCCTCCCCCATCCCCCAGGCAGGGAAGGGTGAGTGAGCGGCTGTGTGGTGTTTGGCTGGAGGCTGGGTTCAAACCACAACAACCACAAGATTTACAAGAGTTTAAGATTGCTGCCACATACATATACCTTCTGTCCCCTTAGAAAAACTGGCAGCACTGGCCTGCACTGGGAATGCATCTCTCAGACAAGTAAGAGAGTATAGCTTGTCCATGAGGGCACACAAGTGAGGGAATGACTAACTGAATCATTATGAAGTTAATCTTGTACATATACAATAAACATAAACCAGTTCTATAAAATTTCTCTCCTTTAAAGATTTGAAAAATCCACCAATTGTGTAATAATGCTAATGCCTCCCATACGGGCTTCAGCAGTGTTGCTAGACACAGGTTGCATATTAATACCATTTACATACATATGGGGGTCAATGCTAACAGCAGAAATACCACACTGCTTAGCAATACACTTACTAAATTTTAAGTACAGTGGTACCTGGCAAAAAATGCAAGGGTCTGTATTAAGATAGAGCTCATTCACTGTCTCACAAAAATTAACATGTACAAGCTCATTTAAAACCCAGAAAAATGGAAGGAGTTATACCATCTGAGGTACTGAACATTTTTACTGACACTAGTCTAAACTACAAATCAAGGTGTATTTGGCTTAGTCAATAAAGAATCTTATGGCCCTGATTCTTTATAGAAGCAAATAAAGATTCCTCCAGAGTATATCAGTTCAGTGAGGCTGCCAAATAGATTGTTGCTAAAGCAGTAAACCACTCGTAAAACTAACTCAATTGGACTCCAATCCAAGTAAACCATTCCTATATTTCAAGGTATTTAAGTCATTAATTTCAGAAGCTGTACCTACATAAGTGTATCTCTAACAGTGTACCAGAGGAATAAAAAAAAAAAAAAAAAAGATGATGCAAGTTTATAGCCTCAAAATTAAAGTTTCACGAAAAAAGCTTGCAGGAAGTTTTTTTGCATGTTTTGGAATCAGTTATGTTCCTATACAAAGCACTGTAGCTGCATCAAAGAGATCTTGATGCTTTTGTCAAGCATAGTGGATTTGGTTTTCTTTTTAAAAAAAAACATAAAACACTTTATGTGTGATGCTACCAACGGGAAATTACATTTCATGAAATGATTTTTGAGAAATACTATCTCTTTAAGTGAGTAAAGTTTCAAACATTTCTCTGTTTAAAACATTTGTATCCCAAAGACTAAGTTTTGGAGATCCACACGCACATCTCAACTTCTTCCCCATGGGCTGTTTGGTACACCTTTTACTTGGTCTACCAGACACACCAGGAGGCAAATGAATAGTTCTGGATCTTCCCTCCCAGCAGGAAAAGACTCAGTAACTGTGACGTTTATAGAGTCAGTCACATATGTCATTTGAAAAAACAGCTATTTAGTACCTGGACAAAATAAACTAACCATCTGGAGCTACAGAAAAAAATGCAGTATTAGAGAACACTTAGGGTGTAAAAGAAGGAAAAAAAAAAAAGAGGACATTTTTCAGTTTTGCCCTCCTCTCCACCCTTGCTACAAAGCATAACCCAGAATGCATCCCTCTGGCCCTTACTGTTCTGTGCAGGTGCACAGGACAAGGAATGCTTTGTTCATAACGTATATGCTTGCAGGTTAATCAAGGCATTGCTCAGGAATTTCATGATCTAAAAGTGCCAGGAACCCAAAATGACATACTGTTTTAGCAACTTCCCTAATTTATGATCTTTAAGATCAAGAGAAGGAAGCAATTGATTGAAATGGAAGGGAAGTTGGGTTAAATGTTCTTCAAAAATAAGTAACTATCATAATATACATTAGGACCTCAAATTTTTTGTGTTTTTAAGGTTAACTATGTAGACTATCTATCTAAGAGAGTTTCTGAAGAAACAAAAAAGTCAGCAGGCTACCAAAAACACAATACCACACCACACACACAAAACCCTAAAAAAATCTACAAGCCCAGAAAACAAGCAAGAACTCACTTTAAAAAGGCAAATGGATACTTCTAAGTTGGGGGTGGAATGCACAAGGGAAAATATACAGAGACTCTCAAAACTTACACTGAGTCCTAAAAACAACAAATAGGAGAACCTGTTATTAATTGCGCTAAGAAGTGAGATTATCATATTAGTGATGAGGGAGTACAGGAATAAAATACAAAGACTAATTTTTGTCTATCTGACTTGAGATGAGAATCACACAAGGTTTTATCCCTTTTCTTTTTATACAAAAGAATTTTAAGGATCCACTAGGTTTATCTAAAGTCAAAGTCAATTCATGGAAAAAAGAAGACACTGTTGAAACAGCATTACATTATCAATTTCATAAATAAAATCTAAGTATTTTACCATCACTCACCCCCAAGAACCCAATTTAGAAAATTACAGGATAGAATATTGAACACTGAGACTTAAATATAGTCTCCAACAGAAAAAGTCCATGTGAAATTTCAAAGAGGGAACTCTATACAAAAAAACCAGCTCTCATTGTTTTAGAACCTTAATTCAATCACAGTCTTATCTTGAAATAACATTAAGCACTTAAGACTCAGAAAATATGAACAGAAGTTTTGAAGTAAAAGAATAAAAGAAGGCAAAAGGCACAATAACGCTCACCAAAGTATTATCAGTGTTCTGGGTAATTGCTATTCATGTTATACAAAGTCACCCAATATCCCAAGACTGTGTAATAAGCGCCCTGTACAAGGCCTATTACCCACCCTTGGGTTCATTTCACAAGAAGGTATCTAATTTTCACCAGTTTCAGGGATGCTCAGAAGCTCCCCAGTGAAACTGAAGGAAGATGCATCTGCTGACAATATCATCAGGAAATGTTCCTGCTAATTATCATTTTTATGCCTACAGCATAAAATCTGGCAGCATTAAAGAACTTAAACCAGTCCTAATACTCACCACAGCGAGTTGAAAACGCACATTATTTTTGTTACCATATTTGTGCAAGCAATACCATACTTCCAATACCACAATTTTGCTCTACAGATTGGGAATCAGGCTCTTACTTGGACCAATCGCTCATCTGCCTTTTTTTTTTTTTTATTATTATTATCAGCTAAGAAGTTTTCTGCAATCCCCTACCCACCTAGTAAAATAAGTGTTCTGCAGACTGCAGGGTGCCTGCAGTACCATGACAGAGAAGCCCATACACCAGGCACACTGAACATAAGTAGGCTCTTGTCCAAACTCCAGTGGCTTAGCAAGCATGGTAACATCATCTCCACAGGACTTAGTAGATTAGCCTGGGCACACCTCCATGCTAGCAAAGCATACAGCTAGTTTAGAGTACAAAAGTCTGTCTACATTGGTCTGAAAACTTGCTCCTTTTGCAGTTAAAGACCTGCAAGTTAGCATTTGACTTAAGCCTTCAACTTCATCTGGAACACAGAACTGTTCATAACTATGCTGGGAATATTCTACCAGAACAGGGAAGCCAGTACAGAATATTCAGTAATAAAACATATTAAAGCACAACAGTGAAAGAAAATAAACCATGCCAGAATAACACTAGCAAAACATCAAGTTATTCAGCCATAACAGTAAAAATGTAGTGTAGCCAACACAGTTTATACATACATATTAGGGAGCTTTGACTGACACACCCACCTACGGATTATACTTTTTCACTCACTGACTAAATTATGCCAGTAAAAGCTTGATGTGCAGCACAGCTGTAACAATGTATTTAATTTCACATGTGAGCAGCCCTAGTGAAGGAACTACTTGTATGCAAAAAATTGAGCATAAATGAAGGCCTTTGTGAGAAGGAAAAAGGGGGAAAAAAAAAAAAAAAAAAAAATCAAGATCTTAGTACATAACTATATTTTATTTTGAATTTCATTCAAATTTTTTTTTAGAGACTTTTTTTTTAAAAAAAAAAAAACTTCCTGGACTATAACTGCTCTCTAAATCACTTTGGCATTTAATCATTCTAATTATTATTTAGTATTAATGACCACCCATAACAATTATATTTGAAATATGAATGCAAAAAACCACATGGCTGGTCATTACCATTACACCTTTTACACAAAATTCCAGGAAAGATTAATTATTATAATCACTATTTTAAAAATTTCTGCAGTGAACACAACAATTCCACAAATAGGTCACATATAGAGCAGTACAGAATTTGTCCTGGAAAGCAGAAATTATAATATAAAGATCCTAATACAAATTAGTGCTACTGCATCTGCTGCTGTTTAAACAAAATAGAAAAGAATAAATACTCTCCTTAAACAATGGGGAAACTGATCTCCTAATAAAGTACAGTTGCCTACCCATAACTGCAGAGGACACACAGTAATACGTTTACCAGGATTGCAAGATTACAGGACAAGCTTTGTTGAATATCACAGTAAGGGTGGAAGAGACGCAAACAAATGTGCACATATGCAGGCTTTGAAACTGTTTATTAAAACTGAGAGTTCTCATCTTAACTAAGCATAATAAATCAAAACGGCTACAAAGCAGATTCTCACATTGCCTGAATTTGCAAGAATCAGGAATTCATCAGGAAAATACTATTAGAGTAGTTGAGGTTCTGGCTTGAAATTCTTATAAAAGACATTATATATGATGAACAAAACATTTCCCACACTTTTATTCTCCCTAATCTTATAAATTCTTTTCAATTATAAAAGTATAAAACCTTCAACAGGATCCATCTGTTCTACTAGAATACTTTGCATTGGCAATTATGAAGTGAAAATAACAGAAGTAATTTGTAGATCTTACTTTCCCAAATTCTTAATCTATAGTTTAATAAGTCTAATATATTTAAGACAAGCCATCTATTATTTTTCCTCCTACCAATTATATTACTTTAAAACTAGTATATATATTTAATATATATATATATAGTAAGAACAAGAAAGCTACAGAAATAAAATGAAAACAATACTTTTAATGATCATACCTAGTAATAAGAACCGCATTATCATGGTGGGCAATCCCATTTTCTGGAATGGTGTTTCCATCACTTCGGTGGGAGAGAATGGATTTCTGCCACTTACAGAAACTATCGAGGGACTTGTCTGCGTGGTGGTTTATCTCCAAGTTTGGCTGCAATACAACATGCATACCAGAAACATTCCAAACAAATTACTAAGGTCAGTTGTTAACCCTTTTGAAAACTATAATGGGACTATAATTAGAAGCAGTGGTTTCTAGGAATAAACTCTTGTCAAAATTTTATCTCTGTAAAATCTGATCCCAAGTTCAGATGAACAGGCATTCTTTTTGCTCCAACTTTAATAATGATTATGTCAGTACAAAAAAAAAAAAATATCAGAATATCAAAATACAGAGCTAAAAATAAGTGACATGCTCAAAGGTGTATTAATATTCACCTGAAGAACAGATATCTTTGAGATGATACGTGAGGAATATTCCTTTGAAATGTTTCATCTTGATTAAAGTAGTAAAAGATTACAAAATAAGTTTTGTACTCAGATGCAGTCATTTCAAGCAACAATTAAATTAAACCTATATTACACAATAGCATAACTTGTATTTCAGGGATATAAAACTTAAGTGCAACAGCTCTTACCTGATCTTCAGTGAGGACAATTAAACGTGTCACTATAATATTCACAACATTTCCTAGACTGGGATCACGATAAAGTTTGGCAACCTGACCTCCAGAAAATAAGAAAAGGCACAAAGTCAGACAAGAAAAACTACTTATTTACTAAATGGTTAAAAATTAACCTATTTTCCCGCTCAACATAATTTCATAATGTTAGTTATCATTATCACATGAATAAGAGTTATTTTTGGACCAACAAATGACCATTCAGTAAAAATTAAACTTCTTCAGTCATACTTTTTAGTCAAAACTGTTTATACCTTGTTTCATAATCCATCCATCATAAGGAGCATTTAGACTGTTGACTTAAACAGAATAAAACTGTATAATATAAATGTAATGATATGAATGTAAAACTCGAAGACAAACAAGTTAAAAGTGTATTTCTTGACAGAAACAGTACTGCATTTTTCCTACGATGCTAACATTTGCCATATTTCAACTATTAATTCCTGCAAGCTGATACACATTTTAAGGCAATAAAGAAATTTTAAGGCCAATAAAGAAACACTTTACAGTTGCTTTATCATTTCAGAACATGCATATTGATACGAACAGAGAGGGATGAAACTTACAATATTCATTACACTCAAAAGGTAGTGCTCAATGTCTTTGCGACCATGGTATCCCACCATCATTTTGTCTGCTACTACCAGTGTTTCCACAAACCGTTCAAGGCTTACTGATCTCTTCTGTCGACTATGACTACTTAACATGTCATTGACTGGAAGTGAAGTTGGAAAAACAGATGCATCGCTCATCCACCAAGGTTTACCACTTCTTGTGAGGTCTTCTAGGAACCAAAATAATTAAACACTTCAGAGGGGTCACTAGTAAAACTCATTCAAATGCAGCTGTTTTATGTTGAGATTATTATCTTCAAGCTTCAAAAAAGAAGTCTTTTTGAAGCAAAGGAAAATTAAATTTGTCTAAATTTTAAAATAAAATACCTTATATAATGGAAAAACAACTTTGGGTTCTAATATTCTCAACTCTCCTTAACCTGATTTAGGATTATAAATTATCATCTTCTCTTAACAGATCTGATTCAGCACATCTGTGTTAATACTAAAGATTAGCTATAGTTAACCACAAGCACATTTTAGAATTTTAAGGATAAGGATAAGAACAAGACAGCTATAATATTTGGAAAAAAAACCCAAACTGGAAATCAAAAATTCAAAATTAAGATAAAAGGTATCAAAATATACTAAGGAATTAAACATGCTGATAAGGCACCAAAAAAGCTTTTTTCCTCCTGTGAAACTCTGTAATCATTAAGCAATTATGCTTACATGCCTAATAGTTTTTGGGCCAAATAAATTACTTCTCTCTTCAGAAAGCTATCAGATTGTATTTTATCTACCTCATGAATTAACTATAACAGGAAGTTTAAAATGGCCCCATATGAAATAATTTCTGTAGTTTTTAACAATAATTTTAATTCAAATATGTTGATTCTTGTACTTGTTTTATGAAACAGAAAAAAATATTTTTTGCATGCAACAGATTATTAAAAATCCAAACAGCTGTAATTATCAGCAAATCAAACACTACAAACCTATTTTAAATTTGAATTCCTGTCTTCAGGGCAAAATTGAACCCACCCTTCCCTGCAAAGCTGACATTTTTGTGTGTATTAAGTATCCCTTTTCCACAAAGACCCACACAGATCACGATCTTCAGTTTATTTATGTATATAATTAGGCTGGCTTTACTTAAGTAGGATTTCAAAATTTTTAAGGTATTCTTGATAGTTATGAATGAACATAAGAACATTAACAGTTAGATACATTTATAATTGACTGAGTAGAACTGCTCAAGTGAGCAATTCCTGAGATGCATCCTTACCTCTACTAAAAAAGGTTCAGCTAAGGACAAGTTGAGATAGGACCAGTACGTTCTGTGTAAAAACAATGCTTTATGCAATTCAACTAAGGCATACTATTTTCAAAGGACAATAACTACATCACAAAAAATGTATGTTCAGGTCAAAACCAGGAATACAAAGCTTCTGCATTCCCACTGGTGCAGTGTTTCATAATTGTTGAGTCCACAGTGTTGGCTTTAAAAGGTAAATATTTTAGAAAAGTCAAAAAATGAAAATAAACCTGGTAGTTGACAAAATACCAATAATTAAATAATCCTCATTCTGCAATGGGTATAAGATTACACCCATTCTAAAAAATAGTACCAAGTATTAAAGCCTGTTGAAGATTCTATAATCAATACCAAGCTTTTTCCTGTTTTTCATCTTTATTCTAGGAAATTCAAAGTTGCTTTAATTGTTCAAAGATTTTCATCTCAAGTAGTGATTTAGCAATGTCTAGACTTTTCTCTGACAAATTCTGCAGCAAAATTTTTAAAAATCCGCTGTTCATTGCCAAATAGCAAATGATGATGTCTGAAGGTTTCTGATGCTCTGAGAGTGCTACTTTAGCAATGCAACACTGCTTCAACATTCATTCCTAATTTTTCACTCAAACATGGAAATCTACTCTAAACATTTGAAAACTGATGAGCTCATGCAGAAAACTTTCAGATTAAAAAAAAGATAAGATTCTTTTTAACTCCTCTTTATAGCATCTTTCAAACAAGTCTCAGAAGACTACAAAAACAAACATTTCTCCTCTTATCAGATGAGAAGGTTAGGCTTCAGCTGGTCTGAAAGCAACAGAAAAGTTGAAAACAATCCTGAGTACTTAGGCTCACACTCCAGGATCTATCAATGCTTATGCTGTTTTATTTTAAAAACACTAAATAACACTGACAATTTTCGTTAAAAAGCTAAAACATGTCAATAAAAGTTTGCAATATATTTAACAAAAATAATTCTGGGGCAAGTTATGTCATTTTTCTATGATATTCCTAGATTTTAAAAACCCTTAAACTTGCATCAACATTGAACATGGCTATCAGAAAGTAAAAGAAAGCAACAATGAAAAGAAGTCAAACAAACACTGTAATTAACCCCAAAGTAACGATTACAAAAGCAGGAAATAAGGTTTTAAATTGCAACTGAAAAGAAACATGGAGTTCACAACTATGGTACCCAAGTTTTCCTCAGTCAGTCCTCTAAAGATCCTAGGTGGGAATGGAAAGTGAAGATACAGAAGAGAGCACGCGAACACAAATAGAAAGAGATCTCAAAATGCAATAGAAAACTACTTATGTAAAATGCAACTGTGAGAATATTTTAAAGTGAAGGACTATGTGCTGCTTTTTCTTACTATTAACAACAAGCATTTTTTTCATTTTAGAATACACTGACTGTAAAGTCTGGCATGAGTAAGACCACTACATGAGGCAGCATGTAGTAGAGCCATTCCTAAATAATCTGCCACTTTGCAGCTTTCATATGTCAATTTTTGTTGTTTCCCAATCCTATCCAAACACAGTCGGTACATTTGTAACAAGCATTGGGTTGGGGTTTTTTTTGAGAGGGTTGTTTTAGAAATTCTTGCAACTCCAAAGCAGATAAATAACCTCCAACAAAACAGAATTTCAACTTCAGGCACAAATACAAGAATACAGCTTTTCAGTAGAAAAGCATATTTCTTAAAATGGTGCAAATGCAAAGATAATGGATCATAAAAAAATTATTTTACAACCTTAGTATAGTGCATGCTATTAAGCATCAAGCAAAATAAGCGTTTCAATAAGCCATGCAGTCAAACAATGAGACAGAAAGCAGCCCATAATATAAAAAAATTTGTTGCAAAATGGAGGATTTTAACATGCCATCTCTAAATATTTACTTCAAGATTAAAAGCTATAAACCAAATTCCATTTGGCATCCCAGTTATACCTGCCTACTCCATGGCTTAGAGATACATCCTTTCTTTGTAAACCCACCTCTTTGATGTTACTGTTCTGCACAGAATATAAATGAATAAAATCTAGCTCTTCTAGAGGCTAATCCCACAAAACAGTCTGCAAAATAACCCAGTGGCCTCAAATCCCATTGAAGCAACTGGAATTTGAAGGTGCTCAACTTCTTAGCAAGGCCTTAATGATTTCAGCTATATTTCAGAAAACATAGTAAACTTGATAAAAATATATACATTAACTATTAATTTTAACATTTTTTATTTTTAAAATTCTTATGTCTAACTGCTTAAAATCTAATTTAGGTTATGAAAACCAGCCACAATTCTATCCCATATGTCATGACCGGGATTGGAAACCCAGAGAGTCGCAACGGTTCTGTGATCCCCTCGGGTTAAATTAAGGTGAAACGACACCAAACGACTGGTTAAAATGTTTTACTTGTGGTAGAAAGCAATTTAAACTTGGAAAAGGGTAATAAGCAATGTGGTCTCTTATAAATCTATAAGAAAGAAAAGAAAAAGAAAGAAAAAGAAAGGAGAGGAGAGGGTCAAAGCAATCCAGATCAGCACCCCTGGATCCAGATCTGTCTCAGGTGGTGGGTGCACACCCAGCAAAGTTTCTGTCGCCTTTTAAGCTCATCTTATCAGCTGATTAGCATACTAGACGAGGAGGGGCAGGGATTCCACAAACTCATTCCCATGAGAGACGAGGAAAAGGTGGAGCAGGGGTTCTGCGCATGCGTTGGGGGGAATGGGGTGCACCACCCCTTGTCCAATTGAGTCGGTGGTTGTACTCACCCTGCCCACCTTTGGTTTTTCCTCTGTTCCCACAGATTTTTGCTGACTTCATACTTCTTGAGCAGTCATCCCACTCTTGGGGCAGAAATGCTCACCTCTTATCAGTTCTTGTCACCTCTTTGGGCTTACACAGTGGAGCCAGTGATTAGCAGTCCTTGTGCTTGAGGGGAAACATTTGGTTTCACTCGGTCCAGTTTCCCCCCTTTGAGGCTTATCTAAGGAGCTTGTCAGTACAACTGTAAGGGAGTGGGGGGGCATCCTTCCGTACACTCCTGCTTCCTTGGGGGACATTCCTTAGACTAATCACAAAGGCCACAGCTGGTCCTTGAGGTTTTCTGTGTCGATGAATGTTTGAGGCATTACTTCCTTCAGTTCCTTACACCATATTCTTATCTGAACCTAAACTATCTGTCAAATAGGGAAATATTTTTATCTCTGCCTCTCCAATTCTTCTCTTGTGTTTGTCACTGTAATTCTACTATGAATTAGTCCATCACTTGCTCATACCAACCAATTCTGATCATCCTTTCTCCAAACTCCCTACTCCACTTTCTGTCAATTATTGCCATTTTTCTCAGAAAGGTCAGAAATAACATTCCTTTTGTCTCCATCAACACTTCAAAATCCTGACCACTTCCCTAATACAGAAAAGGTACATGATAAATTTAGGTCTAGATTACAGTAGGGGAAACTTGCCAGACTGTGAATTGTGGCACAGCTACACAAGCAGATTCCTCCCAGCATGTTGTACTGGCAAAAATGGTCTGAAGGTAGAGCTAAAAAAAAAAATCAGTCTCCCAGACAAAATAAATTATATGCTGGCAAAAATGCAGTTACAGTTGTATTACAACTGCATTTAAACTTCTTAAAATAAATAAAAACCAACAACAAAATTGGAGTGTTTAAAACTTCCAAAAACAGTCAAATGCCCCAAAGATTTATTCTACTAGCAAAAAGTTATTACTGTAAACCTGACTTTAGTCCTAGGATCTAAAAGCTGAGAAACTGAAAATTAATATTTGATTTTACTTTTTAGATATTCTGGGGATGCTTTGGATGCCATGTCAAATTTGGGATAAAGCTGAAACAGCGCTCAGAAAAAGGGTTTAAAAGGTTTTGGTACCTAGGAGAACAGCATTAAAACAGCATGTCATCTGGAAAAATAAAACCTTGAAGTTTTGGGGGAGAGCAAAGTTTTTCAGAAATTTTCATAGAATGGAAGCACACAGAACAACAGAAAAAGGAGAAACCGAGATGAATAAACACAAGAGTAGTCTCAGGCTTGTAAGAAATAGTGCTTTTGTATTTCAATTATTAAGGACTTCAGGATGTGACAGATGTGAAAGTTCAGAAAATGCACAGGAGCTTCCAAGAATAAAGGCAGCATCAAATATGCAAAAAAACAAACACTAAAGATTACTGCATGTTTCACAAAAAATGCACACAAGATGTATAGCTCTGATTGATCCATGATCCATACAACAGATACCACCAGAACATTTGGATGCGACGTGATCAAACTAGCTGCCACTGCTTCATCCTCACTTGGAGGAGAGTGACTTCCTAAGCATTAATCCAAAAGATAACATCTGACAGAGGCCAATACATTTTTTTCTAGTAATAATAGTAAAAATAGCATTGTCCTACATTTCATGATCCTTCCACTTATTTCAAGAAGCTTAAGTGACAGCATTCCCTACAAAACAAAAGAAAAAGATAGATGCTTCGCAGATGTATGTTGTAAAATGCATAAATTGGAGCATCTACATACATTTGTACTCTTATTTTACAATCAGCTAGGAGGCAGTAGTAGTTAGGAGAATTGTCTTGAAATCATTAGAAGCACATAAATGGAATAACACTTCCAAACGTACATACATAAAGTTTGACATTCACTACAAGTAGATTCTAAACACAGTTAACTGAACCATTCAGGAAAAAATGTCTCCCAAGCATGGGCCTTTGTAGACAATCTGCACTGTAAATTTAGTCATCTGGTCCCAGTAAAAGTTACAACCTCCAAAAGAAGCTGAAATAAGTTACATCAATGAACAGTGATACTGTTTTGAGACAAGTATTTGTCAGCCTGCCCTTATGCACTGAATTTTATGGAATAAAAGTTCAGTCCTGGACAGCTGTAAGTACAAGCTATTTCTGAGATGTAAACAGATGACAAGGTTAGAACATTTTTCTATTACATAAAAGCATTATTTTAGTGCTCTAAAATAATGTCAGATTTACTCCAAGCTGTCCAAGAAATTGGTTTTCAGCTTGAGTTTAAACAAGTGAAAATCATGTCAAAGAGTACTTGAAAATTGTTTTTTGTTGAAGTTAAAACTGTCTCAATCAAAAATATATAATCCTTCCTGTAAGGCATCTGTATATCACACTCAACTATCATGTTAACCCACTGAACCAAAAGCCAGTATCAAAACACCATAAACCTCTGTAAATGAGAAAGATGTGGACTCCAGTTACAAATGTATTACTAATCATAATACTAACACATATTTATTACACATCAAGTTTCCTCAAATGAGATGGAACACTTACTAAACATTGAGCTGTAATACTTAGTCACTCAGTCACACCTTCCAGTTGGGGTATGAAGTACATTTATAGCACATTTTGAGGAAGCCTGTGCTCATCATTACCACTGTCCACAACACAGGAATAAAACAAGACTTACTCCCAGTATCTTATTTTTCAAAAGACACTACACTTTATCTGAATCTGAAAAAAAGCAAAAACTACTTTTCAGCAGTAGTCACTGCATCACCCAAAAGGAGGATTCCTACTGCTACATTCTCCGCTGTACTTTATGTGTGAACCAAACAAGATATTTTAAAATAAGTCTTAAGTTATAATTTTTCAAAAGGAATGACACTCATACTCATTTACCTGAGACTCCACAGTGACCATGATCATAGAGATGTTGCTGGTGCATGGTAGACTTTTTGTATATAACATGAGGATGACCATTCTCATCATTAAAGTTACTAGAATTTTTTGTTATATTCCTTAAAGGCTCAATAAAATACTCTTCATCTTCTGTAGCAATGACTCCATGCTTAAAGGAGAAAAGAAGAAAATAAAAACTTGCAAGATACAATATAAAACTCCTATTAAAAAAGCTTAATTTTAAATAACATTTGATTATCATTTATTTCTCTAAAGAAATCCACAACTATAAGCCAACACAGAAAACAGTGCATGAGCCAGCTTTCCTCCACTGGCTTTATCGGGAGCAGGAGTAAGTGCCTATAAGCAACACAATGAGAAAAGAATTAAAATATCATTGTCCTATTTCTGAAGTTCTTTCCTATCATTTTTGGTAGATGTGGTAAGAAAGATATATTCTTGGTATACAACAAACAATCTGCTTGCAGAGATGTTCCAAAACTATGTGATTCCTATCCATTGAAAGTGATGCCAAGCCAAAATGGCCTTGGCTCAAAGGGTAAACCCAATATCACTCTGTGATGCCATACCAGTAGATACTTAATGACACATACTGCATCAAAGAAAAAACACATGAAGGATTAATTCTAGAAAAAATATTCAGGGAAAACATTCAGCATTTTACATCCAGATGCTTAATTCCAAAAAAAATGAGCTAGTTATTAAAATCAATTTATTAATATTAGACTACACTATCTACAATGCATTTATTCCTTAAAAAGTCTTGCCACAAACCTCTGGCACATCTGAGTTGTTGCAGATTGTGTACCAGACCTCATTCTCCATAACAAATGAACTTTTTTTTCCCCTCATACTACAGTACAGAATAGTAGATATTCTATTCTCATAACTTTCACGTTTGTGAACTCAGCTTCTTCCAAACAGGAAGTGGTTTACAGAAGAAAGGGGAGATTTCAGGCCAACTACACAATCTCCTGAACCTTCAGCAATTAAAACTGAAATTTAGCAGATAATCCAGTTTTGGGATCCTTTCAGCTATAGAAATATTGGGGAATAGTCCCAGACAGACTCCTGCACCTATATTTGCCAAGTAAAAAATTCTGGTATTTGTATCTAGAAAATACTGAATGTATAGACTTTCTGCACCAGGAACTTTCTGCTACTAATCAGGTAGAAGACTAGAAGCAGGAACTTCTACATTGAAATCTGATTTGATGAATCATAAATTTCTACCACACCTTTGATCTCTAAAGTATTATGCATGAACTTTTTTTTAAAAGGTTTGTGTTTTATTTGGCTTTTGGTTTTGTTTTTTTCTCCAGTGATGAGACCTGTATGATTAGCCATAAGACCACTTGCTCCATATATGCTCTAAATATCCCAAAGCTGTTTCTGAGATAAGGACATTGTACTGTTGGTCAAAGCTTTCCTCCTGCTGCTGTTTTCTACATCAACTCCCTGCTGTTGATTCACTACTGGAATAACTGGATTCCAGTAGAATCATAGAATCATTTATGTTGAAAAAGACCCTTAAGATCATTGAGTCCAACCGTTAACCTAACACCTAACCTAAGTCCACCACTAAAGCATGTCCCTAAGCACCACGTCTACGTGTCTTTTAAATACCTCCAGGGATGGTGACTCAACCCCTTTCCTGGGCAGCCTGTTCCAATGTTTGGCAATCCCTTCAGTGAAGGAATTTTCCCTAATATCCAATCTAAACCTCCCCTGGCACAACCTGAGGTAGTTTTATCTCCTCCTATCACTTGGTACTTGGGAAAAGAGACTGACACCCACCTCACTCCAACCTCCTTTCAGGGAGTTGTAGAGGGCGATGAGGTCTCCCCTCAGCCTCCTTTTCTCCAGACTAAACCCCAGTTCCCTCAGCCACTCCTTACAGGGCTTGTTCTCTAGACCCTTCACCAGCTTTGTTGCCCTTCTTTGGACATGCTCCAGCACCTCAATGTCTTTCTTGTAGTGAGGGGCCCAAAGCTGAACCCAGTCATTGAGGGGCGGCCTCACCAGGGCCGAGTACAGGGGCACAATCCCTTCCCTGTCCCTGCTGGCCACGCTAGTGCTGATACAAGCCAGGATGCCATTGGCCTTCTTGGCCACCTGGGCACACTGCTGGCTCATGTTCAGGGGGCTGTTGACCAACCCCCCCAGGTCCTTTTCCGCCAGGCAGCTTTCCAGCCGCTCTTCCCCAAGCCTGTAGCATTGCGTGGGGTGGTTGTGCCCCAAGTGCAGGACCCAGCACTCAGCCTTGTTGAACCTCATACAATTGGCCTCGGCCCATCCATCCAGCCTGGCCAGACCCCTCTGTAGAGCCTTTCTACCCTCGAGCAGATCAACTTGGTGTTGTCTGCAAACTTACTGAGGGTGCACTTGATCCCCTCATCCAGATCACTGATAAAGATATTGAACAGAACTGGCCCCAATACTGAGGCCTGGGCAACACCACTTGTGACCAGCTGCCGACCAGATTTAACTCCCTTCACCACCACTCTTTGGGCCTGGCCATTCAGCCAGTTTTTTACCCAGCAAAGTGTGTGCCCATCCAAGCCTTGAGCAGCCAGTTTCACCAGGAGAATGCTGTGGGAAATGGCATCAAAGGCTTTACTAGAATCCAGGTAGACAACACCCACAGCCTTTCCCTCATACACTAAGTGGGTCACCTTGTCATGGAAGGAGATCAGGTTTATCAAGCAGGACCTGCCTTTCATAAACCCATGCTGACTGGGCCTGAACATCTGGTTGTCCTGCACGTGCCATGTGATGGCACTCAGGACGAGCTGCTCCATAACCTTCCCTGGCACCAAGGTCAGACCAACAGGCCTGTAGTTCCCCGGATCTAGTTGGGCTTTGGCCCTTCTAATTTTCTCCCTGCATAACCTCACAACATCTTTGTAGTCCTCCTGAGTTGCCTGCCCCTTCTTCCAGAAGTCATAATCTCTCTTTTTTTTTTTTTTTTTCCCAGCCAAAGCTCTCTGTTAAGCCAGGCTGGTCCTCCTCGACAGCCCATCTTTCAGCACATGGGGATGGCCTGCTCCTACACCTTTAAAGATTTCCTTCTTGAAGAATGTCCAGCCTTCCTGGACTGCTTTGCCCTTCAGGACTGCCTCCCAAGGGACTCTGTCAACCAGGCCCCTAAACAGGCCAAAGTCTGCCCTCTGGAAGTCCAAGGTAGCAGTTCTGCTGATCCCCCTCCTTACTTCCCCAAGAATCAAAAACCCTATCATTTCATGATCGCTATGCCCAAGATGGCCTCCAACCATCACATCACCCACAAGTCCTTCTCTGTTTGCAAACAACAGGTCCAGTGGGGTGCCTTCCCTAGTTGGCTCCCTCACCAACTGTGTCAGGAAGTTACCTTCCACACCCTCCAGGAACCTCCTAGACTGTTTCCTCTACACTGTATTGTATTTCCAGCAGACATCTGGTAAGTTGAAGTCCCCCATGAGAACAAGGGCTAGTGATTGTATGACTTCTCCCAGCTGCTTATAGAATATTTCATCTATCTCTTCGTCCTGATTAGGTGGTCTAGAACAGCCTCCCACCATGATATCTGCTTTACTGGCCTTTCCCCTGATTCTTACCTATACTTGACCCTTTCATCACCATTGTCAAGCTCTAAATTGCAGCATTAATTCTCTAAACAAATTGCATATAAAATAAGCAAAAACTATTATGAATGTCTGCAAACTATCATCACAGTTCCTTCAAGTACCAACAGTGAAAAAAGTTAGGAAAGTATCACCAATTTTTCCTATGCGTAGTCAACATATGATCTCATCTACTCAAACACTATGGTGGTTTATGAAAAAAGAGATTTTAATAACAATCAGTTGAGGAACTGCAAATAAATTTTAACTTGCACCTGCCACCAGGTAGTCAGAACATGCATGGGCTCAGTTGCTGCAGCTAGCCAAGCACTGGAAACTCAACTTTCCTTGCATATGCCCTTCACATAAGCTCTGCATATATATACCATTTTAAACCTAACATATATTAATTTTGCTTGCAAACAAAACTGTTCTTCCAATATTAAACTGTTGCAAGTGGTCTTGTTGAATCTAAGTGAATGATTTTTAAGAAGCACTCCAAATTCTGTACATAAGAAATACCTATTTCAGTGACAACTACCCTTTATTCTAATTAGGAGTTTAGAAAATTCATGTGGCTAGAGATGCTTCCATTGTATCTGCATTCAGGAATGCCTGATTAATAGTGGAAATTATGCTATTATATCTGAATCGACTTTCTAAACCACACTTTTGGCTTATCTATTCTTTAAGCGCAACACAGTTTCAGTTGCAAAAGGAGATTGAAATAATGCCTTTTTGAAGCATTAAAAGGAATTAGCTTTTTTTTTTTTAGTTTTGCCATTGTATTTGAACTTAAACAGTTTATACATTACTTCTGCTCCAAAGTAAGAAATATCATTAAGACATAAGAATGACCAGCAAGAAATTTTTGACAAAATACCATGAATTTAAGAAACAAGCTAAATGCCTCAAGTAGGTTACTACAAGCAACATTCCCAAGATTATCTAAAACAGATTGTTTGAGGTCCTGTGTTATCCAGTCCCACTACAGACTGTCAACTCCTAACATCTATAAGGTCTGGATCCAGCAGTTTGACATGCTCAGACAAATCTGTGAATCCACATGGAGTTCCCCTGAATTTGTGAAAAGGAATCTTCTAGTATGGACATCTTCTAGTTTGGACAACCAGATGATCAGGCCCAGTCAGCATGGGTTTATGAAAGGCAGGTCCTGCTTGACAAACCTGATCTCCTTCTACAACAGGGCGACCTGCTTATTGGGTGAGGGAAAGGCTGTGGATGTTGTCTACCCTGACTTCAGTAAGGCCTTTGACACCGTTTCCCACAGCATTCTCCTGGTGAAACTGGCTGCTCGAGGCTTGGATGGGCACACGCTTTGCTGGGTAAAAAACTGGCTGAATGGCCGGGCCCAAAGAGTGGCGGGGAATGGAGTTAAATCCAGTTGGCGGCCGGTCACGAGTGGTGTCCCCCAAGGCTCGGTGTTGGGGTCACTCCTGTTTAACATCTTTATTGATGAGCTAGACGAGGGGATCGAGTGCACCCTCAGTCAGTTTGCAGACGACACCCAGTTGGGTGGGAGTGTTGATCTGCTCGAGGGTAGGGAGGTTCTGCAGAGGGATCTGGCCAGGCTGGAGCGATGGGCTGAGGCCAACTGGAGGAGTTTCAATAAGGCCAAATACCAGGTGCTGCCCTTGGGCCACAACAACCCCCAGCAGCGCTACAGGCTTGGGGAGGAGTGGCTGGAGAGCTGCCAGTCAGAGAGGGACCTGGGGGGGTTGATTGATAATGAGCCAGCAGTGTGCCCAGGTGGCCAAGAAGGCCAATGGCATCCTGGCTTGTATCAGCAACAGCATGGCCAGCAGGGACAGGGAAGGGATTGTACCCTTGTACTCGGCCCTGGTGAGGCCGCCCCTCGATGAGTGGGTTCAGTTTTGGGCCCCTCACTCCAAAAAGGCCATTGAATGACTTGAGCGTGTCCAGAGAAGGGCAACGGAGCTGGTGCAGGGTCTGGAGCACAGGTCTGATGGGGAGCGGCTGAGGGAACTGGGGGGGTTTAGTCTGGAGAAGAGGAGGCTGAGGGGAGACCTCCTGGCCCTCTCCAACTCCCTGAAAGGAGGGTGCAGAGAGGGGGGATGAGTCTCTTGAGCCAAGGAACCAGCGGCAGGCCAAGAGGGAATGGCCTCAAGCTGCGCCAGGGCAGGGTCAGACTGGCTCTTAGGAAGGATTTCTTTGCAGAAGGGGCTGTTGGGCGTTGGAATGGGCTGCCCAGGGCAGGGGGGGAGTCCCCATCCCTGGAGGTGTTTAAGAGTAAAGTTGACTTAGTGCTTAGGGATATGCTGTAGTTGGGAACTGTCAGTGTTAGGTCAATGGTTGAACTGGATGATCTTCAAGGTCTTTTCCAACCTAGACTATTCTGTGATTCTGTGAAAATATTTGTCAGTAGCAAACATCATTTCAAAATAACTCTGTGATGGATTTATCTGAATGGAGTGGTAACAGCTGTACTCAGTGCTCTGGAAGGCCCTGCCAACACTGTATGACAGTGGAATTTCTGTATGGTAGAGGATGATATTGAGTACAGCCTACCACTATACCCCTTTGCAGGATCCCTGCCTCTCCAAGAAAGAGCCTTGTGTCACCCTTGCTGCTGCTTCCAGAGCATGACAGGAGCCTCACATACTTGTGACTCAGCCCACTGCTTTCCTCCACCTCCTTGAGTGTGTAACATTTTTATAACCTACAATGATCTCAGCACAGACCTAATCTTGCAGCCCTAGTGCAGACACTGTAACCACTGAAAATGTTGCCTGCTAAAGGACTACAAAAATGGGTCTTGGTACTTACAATTAATCTTGAAAAACTTTTCCCCAGGACCCAGATCAGGTTTTAAGGGGTCTTGGTACCTTTCTGTCTGCTTGCTTCTTGCAGGGACTCAAACTGAAAGATGTGCCAATTAAGTAGTTCTTCTGTAATTTAAAAAGGGACAAGCACACTATTATACTAGAACATGTAATGTGCACTTACCAGACCATTGCAGTTGCTTAAGGCCACTTTACTTGTACTGTGCTGGTCTTGCAAATAGCCTGTGTAATGACAGTGGTCTAAAAAATCATGCTTCCACTGAGGTCCATCTTTCCCCCAGTATTCTACTGTAAAATGTCTAGACACCAAATCTGTGTTGAGAGTCAGGTTTAAATGAAAGTGCTTGCCATAGGCAGAAAGTTTAAAAAATAATTTAGATGCTGCCAGTTCTTGGTCATAAGGGTCTGTACTCCTTCTCCTTCTTGAAGGTTTAGCATTTTTCACAGTAAAGCTGAGGAAGGCTCCATTTTGATCAACCCTTATTGGGATTGTTAGTTGGTAGTGTTCAAGGTAAGACAGGAATTCCTCTTTGTAATCACAAGGTAAGACAATCCAGGGAGTGGGCATGGAAGAGAAGAAAATATAACAGGAAGCAACAAGTAGTAGTATAAACATAAACCACATTTGGCTAAATCTCATCACAAGTCATTTTCAGGTAAACGCAAGATGGAGAATTTTACTAAATAAAAGAAAATTTTCTTTTCTTTCTTTCCAAGTCAAGAAAACATGTTCAGTTTCCTATTAACCTGATGTCACTGGAAATACAAAAGTTTTTAATTATATAAATTTTTCTCATTTACCCAAAATATGTAAACATTTGGGGCTAAATTCTACCTAAGGAGGACATATTCTTCCCAGTGATACCGTTCAAAGACAAAAGCTATTAGATCCACCTGCAAGAATGAAAACAGTAGTAAAAGTATTATATTGTAAAAACATGTAAACTGCTCTTCATTTCATTAAAAAACTATGAATGTTAATGGATCAAAGTATGATTAGAACCTTACTTCTTAGTTTAAAAACATATTAGTGATGTTATGGCAAGTCTCTAAACTATTACCAAGTACAACATTTTACTGAATTTGCAAGGCTTTCCTACAGCTAAAAGTAGACAAAAACAAATTAAAACAACCATTTAATCAGATTTGCTCTATTTAAACTTCCATGACAATGAATCATGATAAAACTAAGAGCCGAGCCCATATGATCTCATGAATTATATAAACATGGTTTAGGTAATATTACCCAAATACAATGTGAAAATTGATGCTTCTTGTCAGCTAGAGGTCTGACCCCTACCTTGAGAACTATATGAAAGCCTGTTGTCACTGTGAAATTCTGATGAAACCATGACTAGGCTCAAAATCCATGTCCACATCTTCCAAAAAAACTCCATAATTTAGAAAAACAGAAAGCTGCTTTTTCCCCCCCCTCCTTGGAGGGCTACCTGTGTGCTACAGAGTTAACTCCACTCCAGAATTGCACCGTAACAGGTATATGTATTTTATACTACTTCCAAATTAACTATTGGATGTTTCACTTTTTGACAGGTATTCTTTTCCAACAACCTGCATTTTCTTCTATATCTGCAGTCATTTTCTCAATTCAAAATAAATATTTGCAAGATTCCTTAAGATATCAGTAAGACATTAGACTGGATAGTTAACTGAACTTGCTCCATTTCTTTTCCTGAAAAACAAAAGAAAATGAGTCAAGGCAAATTCTTTCTATTAAAACAGATCTATACTGCAAAACACTAAGCCATCATAATGAACTGTGCAATATAACATTTTGAAATAATATTCAACCATTATCACTTTCATGGTCCAAGGTCACAGCCTTACAAAAACCATAAATTATCCTTAACCTTGAACTACTAGTTCTATACAACTTAAGACACACACATCTGCTTTATGTTAAATAGGCACACAAATTCATAAAATTAAGATTTCTTGTTGCTCAAATACTGTGTTCAGATTTGTTCCAGCTATAATCAGTGCTATGCACTCATTGATTTCAGCAGTGAAAACTAGACCCAATACACTGGTAGACAAAGGAAGAACCTGGGAAAGAATCCAAAGTACAGTTGTCTGATCTTTCTGCAGCATGTATTTTGTTATTTACCAAAGAACAAATTTCTGTATTTGAAACTATTCATCATACACATTCTAAGTTTTTAAATATTTGTTGTATATATATTAACTACAATTTGATGTAGTAGAATAATTTTTACTTTCATTTTGCAGGTCACAGGATTGAGCAAATAACATGTTACCCCCCCCCTTTTTTTTTTTTACATTTAAAACACTATTGCAGTAATACTAAAAAGCAGCTTTAGCTATGGCCAGGGATGAAACAGAAGGTCTACACAGCCAACTAACAGTCCAGTATCATGGGATACCAAACCATGTGTTGTGTCAGCTGGTACTTAATCAGTCCTCTTAGCACTCTCAGTACACCTCTGTATAGAGCAAATTCTGCAGAGGCAGACAATGGAGAAAGAGAACACCTGAGAAGGGAAAACTGTTTAAAAACAAATTTCCAAAAGCATACATAGTCATTTATACACACACTAGACAAATTTGCCTTTCTAAAATTTTGGGAGTGATTTACAACATTCAGACTGGTAATACCCCTCTAGACAGTGCATTATTTGTAAAGGTTAGGAAAAAAAAAATCATAGCGTGTCATCTCAAGAAGAAATCGGTATCATGCAAATTCTATTTACTAACATCACAGTGAATATTAGGAAACTTCTTAGCCAAAATGCATCTAATTATTACCATGTATATGAGATTAATCTGATCATTCCAATGCCTACTTTTTAAATATCTTTCAAGACGGCACACAGGATTTAATTGGGTTTGTAGAGGGAATTAGAGATACTTTGCAATCGTAGCTTGGACTTAGTATTTTTTTCTGGGGAAGCATAAGGATTTAGTGATGCCATTCACATGTGGCAAGGCCTCAAAGGATATTAAGAAAATCTCTGGTCTGGCGTTTCATGTAAAACCTTTCTTTCCTACCTAATATTTTATTACAGCTTTTAGACTTTTACAAGTTTTGAAGAGACATAATCAATCCCATACTCTTTGGTTACATTCATATGCCTTATTTCCAATCTGAGAACATCCAGTTTCAAATTACAATCACTGAATCTTGCTTTACCCCTGTCTGCTAATCTGCTTTCTTCTCCTTGCATGGATAGTTATAATCTGATACAAACACCTCTTGACACTTCCTGATAAGTAGCTCAACCTATTTGGTTTACCTCACTGTACAATCCAGTTTCCAGATGTCTTTTTTCTGAACCCTTTCCAATTTGTCAGCATCCCTTTTCATGCACAGACACCAGAACTGGACACTGTAGTCCAGTAACAGCTCATTATTGCCATATATAGAAATAACATTGCCTCACAGCTTTTACTTAGCCAAAAAATCATTACAGGGAGCTCATGTTCAGCCTGTTAAGCTGATCATAAGTTACCCTAACATTAAGATCTCCTGCAACTACAGCATCTAAGGTGCTAGTTAGCTCAGAATACTGAAAGTAAACTACAATGTCCATTATTTAGACACCACTGGCCCATGTTAAGCCTTGGTCAACAGCATCCAAGTCACCTACGTCTAAGTATCTTTTCAGGGGTCTGTGCAAAACAGCCTCCCTCATTCTAAGCTTCACACAAGAAAAATCTCCTTTCACATTAAGCTTGCTGAAAGTTTCAGAAGAATCTTTAGCCTCCTTTCTGAAAGTACTATATCCAGCTTGAGCATCAATACAAATAGGCCACATGTAGCTGTATTAATGCTCTGAATTAAGGAGTAGTCACAGACATGAAGGATAAAGCACTCTGGTAACTCCAGATATAGTACTTCCAGTATCAACTTAGGTAAGAACCTCAAAGTATCTGCTGTCTATGCCGTTTTTCTTTCTATCTGCCTAGATAGTACATATTCAGCATTCCACTTTTGATTGTGGTGAAGATGACACATTTTGTCACCACTAAGCTTACAATAAAAAGTGTTTCCTCTGCCTCATGGCTGAACTACATGTTCACCCACAGTAAGGTCAGGTATGGTTCCATTTCCTGAACATTTACCTAGAACCACAGTTCCTGAATAATTATAAAAGCTCTGCCAAATAGCAAAGAAAAAATACAAGACGTTTTTCAACGTCTCCAGTATGCTGGTGACAAAGTGGGTGCATGGCACTGGCATTTCTACTGATGACAGTGGCAGTCCTGTCACTGGTGCCATGAGATTCCTACCCACCGAAACACATACAAGACGACTACTTTGGGGCAGAAGGGGGGTGGGGGGGGTGGGCAGGGTGTGTGCAGCTAGTCAAACTGCTCAGACCAGTCACCTTGGGACCCTCCATCTAAGCAAAGAGATATAGTTAAGGCGTCTTGGGCAACTAAAGCGTCCCTTAAACTGAAGGTAGATGAAGTTTTAGGACAGTCAAGCTGCCAAGAGACCACTATCCCCAGAGCCGGGCTGAGCATCACCACACGTGCCACCTCCCCCACCCGCACCTAGGGACAGCCACGGCCCCACGGCCCCACCGCCCCCAGGGTATCCACATCAGGGGCGTCCACCACAGAACCGCCAGGCTCTCGCGAGCGCAGCGGCGGCGAGGTCTCGTGGTAGGAGCAGAGGTGCCGAAACAACACGAAACAGCAGCACCGGATCACACAGACCAACCGGGGGTTACGCTTCGGGGCGGAACCGACGGACCGAAGGGAGCGACAAACGCGTCGAGAAGGAAACGGCCCCGCCGCTCCGTGGCAGACAGGGAGGGTGGGGTCACCACGTCCCACCTCGACGGCTCAACCCCCGCGCGCCGCGCCTGCCCGCCAGGGGAGGGCCGGGCGCGAGCTTCCCGCCGCCTTCCAGCCCTCCCCAGTCTGGGCAGGCGGCAGGGCGCACCGCGTCAAGGCACGGCCATCCGTGCCGGCAGTACGAGTAGTTGCTAAGGAAATATGGAGGGCGGGCATCAATCACACAAATTCAATTACAGGTATCGGGGCTAGCCGTGAAGAGCACTATAGGGCTTCAAAAGCCGGGGATTAGCCGTGCCCCTGGGAGCTCCCCAGGTGTAAACAGGGACGCATAGACCGCGCTTGGAAGGACTTGGTGAAAAGAAACAAGAAACGGGGTCCGGGGAGTGACGGGGAGGAGGCTGGGGAAAGGGGGGATGGTGTACGTACAAAGGGAAAGAATGGATCTTTCCTCACCGGGTATTAATCAGAAACCGAGGCGAGAATAAAAAGTGTTGCTGTGCGTGCCCCGATGTGCGGCGTAGCCGGCCACCCCCCGGAGAGGACGCAGCTGCCGTTGTCTTAACAGCCTCTCCCCTCCGCCTACCCCACGCCTCCCCTCTGCCCCTGTCGAGGGATCAGCTGTCATTGTATTTCCGAGGAAAAATTAAAAAAAAAAAAAAAAAAGGAGGGGGGGGACACGACGAAAAAGCAAACAAGAAAACAACAGACTATAAAAACGTCTACGCACACAGCCCAACACGTATATTATATACACACAAATACACCTCTACACACACAAAGTTTTTTAAAAAACAAATTTTGCGGGATATACTAGTATTGAAGTTGGAGGTCACCAGACACATATCCCTCAAAGAAAATTCAGAAGGGAAGGGGAAAGAACAAAAAACTAAACCACGCCCTCCTCCCTAGAGAGACTGAAGGGAAGGATCTGGTTGCTGTGGTGGAGTTAATCCTAAAGTTAACTTTCAGCAGTCCATTTCCAGACAGCAGCGCTGAATCTATTTGGATAAAACGCGTGTGACCCAGACTCTTGGCGTTTGGCCCAAACGCGTTGCACCGGCAGCCCAAACAAAAACAAGAGTCAATCTGTCTTCCTGTCTCTCCCCTCTTGTACAACAATGAAAAAAAATTAGCGAAGACAAAATCCGCATACACACATCGCCAGGGAGCGAGAGCCTACTTACCTCCCCCTACCAAAGTCCCTTTGAACCCCGAGCCGCTACAGAGACAGACACACACCGATAGATACAGCTCCGCGGGATTAAGAGTCTGGTAAATCACAAACGGCTCGAAGTAAATCAAAACCACACGCTTCCATCTTTCTGATGAGTCCGGTGAGAGCCCAACATCCCCGCCAGCATCGGTCTGCGGGACCGCGGCCACACTGACCTTCCAAGCTCCGGTACAAAATATGCACTTGTCTGACCGCTAAAACAGACACGGCACAACAAAACAACGCTGGGCGTTTTAAATTTAAAACAATCCAGATTAGTTGTGGGTTCTCGTTGGGGTTTGGGAGCTGTTTTGTGGGTTTTTTTTTTTCCCCTCCTCCTTCTACCAACGATTTAGTACTTAAGTATGAAAAAATATTTTTAAAGTTTCACTATTCGAGACCGTGTTTCATAAGTCAGTACTCCCGGTTGAAAATCCTTGCACCCCCTTCCCCCATCATCAAAGGTTTCCCTCTGAAATTACTCTAAATCCACCTTGCCTAATGCAACATAAATCTCCCCCACTCCCCAAAGCCCTGCACGTACCATTATTCGGGACACAAGAAAAGCAAAACTTTCATTGAATAGCGTGAAATCTTCCTTACCGTTTTCATCTTCAATTTCTGATATAAGGTAAGTTTCAAACAATAGAGATTGCATAGGACGATTCCCGTATTCCTCTCTGCTTTTCCCCTCTGTGCAAGCAACCATCAGGGTTATATTCTCCAACAGAATGAAATTGTCTAGCCTTCTTAAAAGGAGTTTTTCGAAAACAGTCTAGCTTGGCAAGAGAAAGGATGCCATCAATTCACCCTGCACACTTTGTTTTTCCAACAAAAAGAGGGGGAAGGAGCAGAGCAAGAAGAAGAGCAAGGAAAAAGAGGCTTATATTGGGGTGGGTGCCCTCCTCTTGAGCAGCCTCCTCTGTGCAAAATACCATATGAATATCATCTGAGTTAGGACGGGGGAAGAGGAAAGCAGACAGAACAGGAAGTGCTCAGGAAAGCTTGGTTGAAGTAACCGCAAACCTCCTCTCCCTGCCGGCCCCCGGCCAAGCCTAGTGCAGCAACAGCAAAAAACCTTGGCAACCTCGCCCAAGGAACGGCGCAGAGTATACTGACGTCAGTCTGCAGATGTGCCCCGGGCCGGCAGCGTGGCCGCGCATGCGCACCACGCCACACGGAGGCAGGGGGGGAGCAGGGGTACAGTCGGGGTAACGAAAAACAGCGCGGGGGGGAGCTTGTGCGCACCTCGCGGCGGAAGGGGCGGGAACAGTGTCCCCGGCGCGACTCTCGCCCGGTGCCGCGGGGTGAGGCGGGAGCAGCGTCGCCTGCGAGGAGCCCAGTCTCGCCGCAAGGAGGTGCTCGGGTGGCCGTGCTACATCTACTGCAGCTTCGGCATTCAGTCGGTTGGCGCCGGGCAGGCGCTGCCGGGGGTGGGGTAGGCCCCCTCCCCGTCGGCGGCCCGGGTCGCGCTCCATAACGACCTTTATTTAAAAAAAATAAATTATATCGCATGCACACGCCTGCAGGGCTACAATCTTATTGGTGTCACAGTGGGATGGCTCCTATGACTGGAGTGTTGGGATGGAAGGACACAGGCTCTTTAGGAAGGACAGGCAGGGGAGACAAGGGGGGGGGGGTGTCAGTGGCCAGCTGGGGTACATGGAGCTCTGACAGAGGATGGGTGAGGAGCCAACCGAGAACTTGTGGATTAGAGGGAGGGCAGGGACAGGAGATGTGATAGTGGGGGTCTGCTACAGGCCACATGACCAGGAAGACCGAGCAGATGAGGCCTTAAATAGACAGACAGAAGCAGCCTCACGTTCACAAGCCCTGGTCCTCATGGGGGACTTCAACCACGCTGATATCTGTTGGAGGGACAACACAGCAGGGCACAAGCAATCCAGGAGGTTCCTGGAATGCCTTGATGAGAACTTCCTTCTCCAAGTGATAGAGAAGCCAACGAGGAGAGGTGCCATGTTAGACCTTGTTCTCACCAACGAGGAGGGGCTGGAGGGGAGTGTGGAGCTCAAGGGCAGCCTTGGCTGCAGTGACCATGAAATGGGGGAGTTCAAGGTCCTGAGGGCAGCAAGGAGGGCACACAGCAAGCTCGCTGTCCTGGACTACACAAGAGCAGCCTTTGGCCTCTTCAGGGATCTGCTTGGAAGAGTAGCATGGGATAAAGCTCTGGAGGGAAGAAGGGCCCAAGAAAGCTTGTTAATATTCAGGGATCACCTCCTCCAAGCTCAGGAGCAATGCATCCTGACAGAGAGAAAGTCAGGTAAGACCACCAGGAGGCTGCAGGGATGAACAGGAGCTCCTGGACAAGCTCAAACACAAAAAGGAAGCCTACAGAGGGTGGAAGCAAGGACAGGGAGCCTGGGAGGAGTACAGAGAAACTGTCCAAGCAGCCAGGGATCAGGTTAGGAAAGCTAAAGCCCTGAGATAATTAAACTTGTCCAGGGACATCAAGGGCAACAAGAGAGTGGCAACTATAGGTACTTCGGTGATAAGGGGAAGACTAAGGGAAAATGTGGGCCCTCTCCAGAAGGAAACGGGACACCTGGTTACCTGGGATAGGGAGAAGGCTGAGGTACTCAGTGACTTTTTTGCCTCAGTCTTCATCAGCAAGTGCTCCAGCCACACTGCCCATAGACACAGGAGGCAAAGGCGGGAACGAAGAACTGCCCACTATAGGAGAAGATCAGGTTTGAGACCTCCTAAAGAATATGAAGGTGCACAAGTCCATGGGACCTGATGAGTTGCATCCACGGGTCCTGAGGGAACTGGAGGATGAAGTGGCTCAGCCACTAGCCATCAGATTTGAGAAATCCAGTGAAATTCCTGCTGACTGGGAAAGGGGAACCATAACCCCTATTTTTAACAAGGGAAAAAGGGAAAAAAAGGAAGACCCGGGGAACTACAGGCCAGTCAGTCTCACCTCTGTGCCCAGCGAGATCATGAAGCGGATCCTCCAGGAAACTCTGCAAGGGCACATGGAAAATAAGGAGGTGACTGGTGACAGCCAACATGGCTTCACTAAGGGCAAATCCTGCCTGGCAGATTTGGTGGCCTTCTACGATGGGGTTACAGCGCTGGTGGATAAGGGAAGAGCAACTGACATCATCTACCTGGACTTGTACAAAGCATCTGACACTGTCCTGCACGACATCCTTGTCTCTGAATTGGAGAGACATGGATTTGACAGATGGACCACTCGGTGGATCAGGAATTGGCTCAATGGTCACACTCAAAGAGTTGCGGTCAATGGCTCCATGTCCAAGTGCAGAGCAGTGACAAGTGGTGTCCTCAGGGGTCAGTATTGGGATCAGTTTAACATCTTTGTTGGGGACATGGACAGTGGGATCGAGGCACCCTCAGCAAGTTCCCCGCCGACACCGAGCTGTGTGCTGCGGTAACACGCTGGAGGGAAGGGATGTGCCATCCAGAGGGACCTGGGCAGGCTGGAGAGGGGGGAAAGGGCAAACCTCATGGAGTTCAACAAGGCCAAGGGCAAGGTCCTGCCCATGGGTCAGGGCAATCCCAAGCACAAACCCAGGCTGGGCAAGGGGTGGTTGGAGAGCAGCCCCAAGGAGAAGGACTTGGGGGGGGGTTGGGGGGTGGAAAACTGCCTGTGAGCCAGCAATGTGCACTCACAGCCCAGACAGCCACCCATGTGCTGGGCTGCACCCAGAGCAGTGTGGGCAGTAGGGCGAGGGGGGGGATTCTCCCCCTCTGCTCCGCTCTCATGAGACCTCACCTGGAGTACTGTGTTCAGTTCAACTCTGGGGCCCCCAGCATAAGAAAGACATGGACCTGCTTGAGCAGGTCCAGAGGAGGCCATGAAGATGCTCGGGGGGCTGGAGCACCCCCCTGTGAGGACAGGCTGAGAGAGTTGGGGGGGTTCAGCTGGAGAAGAGAAGGCTCTGGGGAGACCTTAGAGCGGCCTCCCAGGACTTAAAGGGGTTACAGGAAAGGCGGCGAGGGTCTTTTTACAAGGGCATGCAGTGATAGGACAAGGGGTAATGGTCTAAAACTGACAGAGGGAAGATTTAGATGAGATCTAAGGAAGAAATTCTTCCCTGTGAGGGTGGTGAGGCCCTGGCACAGGCTGCCCAGAGAAGTTGTGGCTGCACCAGTGCACCGCTGTGTGGGAGACGTTGGCCTGTCAGCCCTGCGCAGCCCCTGAGAAGCAGCCAGGCTTTGATGAGAAACAGGCCTTGGGCGAAAGATCAGAAACTGCCGAGTTGTGCCAAGGTGGCAGGGAAAAACAACGGCCAGCTGCAACACTGAGCTGTGGGAAAGTGCTGAGCTGTGAGAAGTTACCGCCACGTGAACAGCGCGTGAACGAGAGGGTGATTGGTCTGCACAGCTGAGTTAGAGGGGTCTGATGCTGGTAGGAGAAAAGGTTGATAGCTGTCTAATAGCTGATTTGCTAATGATGAAGTAAGAGCTTTAACCAGAGGCTCAGACAGGATGCGGTGTGAAGCACTCACTCTTTATTATGTTCTTGCAAGACCAGGCGCCCCCATCAAGTGGACGCGCCTACCAGCCATCATGCAATGGTTTATATCCCTTTCTCCCAACCGCCAGTTCCCTCCCCTGATTCCTCATTGGCTGAGTACTACAGGGTGTACAGACCTCCCGAACCGCCTACCGATACGCCCCTTCATGTATGTGTTCATACCTGGCATGTTCATGGAAATGAACCTTGGCTTTCTCCAGGGCGGAGAAGTTAACATGCATGAGCTCATCACGCAAGCCTACTAAGATGGAAAAGTTCGCCCCAAGTCTTTCGGTATCTGCATCCATCTAAAGCCAGTTCCAAGTACTGGGTCATCACAGTTGACAAAAAGACCACTTGCCTTCTAGCCCTAGGCCAGGGATTTCAATGGTTGTGAATTGCTCTCGCTGATTGCTTTGGTGAATCGCTCCTGCCCTTCCCATCGGGCTTATTATGTGAAAACAACATTCTTTCCCTTACAGTAAGAATAAAGGGTCTTTCCTTCTGCACTTCAATGGAGAGTCCGTGCCTCAATTGCCACACCGCTGCCCTTCCTTCTTTCTTCCACTGACCTCAGTGTTTGCATAGGTAGTTCCCTCACCACTCCTCACAACTCCTCCCAGGTTCCCCTTCTTAAATACGGTACCGCAGAGGCGCAGCCACCGTCGCTAATTGGCTCGGCCTTGCCCAGAGGTGGGTCCAAATCGGAGCCCGGGGAGCTTCGAGCAGCTTCTCACAGGGGCCACTGCTGTAGTCCCCTCCCCTGCTACCAAAACCCCCCACAACACATGCAAACCCAGCACAGTGTGGCACCACACAGTGCGTGCAGGCAGGGCTGGGCCCACATGGGACCCCTGGTCAGGACCGGACCCCACTACACTGCAGACACAGTGCAGCCACACTGCAATGGTTACTCAGCTGCCACTTGCTGCATGGGCTTCAGAAAATACCTACCCAGATGGAAATCATAAAATCACAGACTGGTTTGTGTTGGAAGGGATCTTAAAGCCCATCCAGTTCCAACCCCCCTGCCCTGGGCAGGGACACCTTCCACTGGCCCAGGTTGTCCAAAGCCCCGTCCAACCTGGCCTTGAACCCTTCCAGGGAGGGGGCAGCCACAGCTTCTCTGGGCAACCTGTGCCAGGGCCTCCCCACCCTCACAGGGAAGAATTTCTGCCTTAGATCTCATCTAAATCTCCCCTCTGTCAGTTTAAAACCATTGCCCCTTGTCCTATTGTTACCCAAAAAGTGGATTCGTGCCCAGCGTGCCATAGCCCAATCTTAACACACTGAGGAGAGATATTGTATTTATTCAGACCTGGGTGCTCAGTGGACTTTTCCACAAATCAAGCACCCCAACAGCAGGTTTTCGTGCTTCTTCTATACACAAAAATCAGAGGTTAGTGCTTTTCCAAACACGCCTATTAGATACTGATTGGTTAGTGATTACCATACAATTATATGGCTTCCATAATGCTTTGACTACTCTGCATGCTCAGGGGAAGGGTCTTAACCTGGGCAGGGGTCTCTTTGACCTGTGGGTGTGTTTTTTAGTATTATAATGGAGGTAGTTCACTGTCAGGACACTCAAAAGTTAAGCTTCGTTGCCAAGATAAGTAAGTGAATAGTCACTTTGCCAGGTTGTCAAATAACTCATCCTCAACACAATCCCAGACATTCTCTTTATGATCCAGCATGTTCTGCTTATTTTCTAGGGTTTGGAGATCAAAGCTTGTTTTTGATGAACTTCTTATCGAAAATCAAAGTCAACTTGACCACACTTCAAAGTCTTGCTTGACCAGGTTTCAAAACCTCATAATTGTCCCCATATGTGTGGTAACCATGGCTGCTAGCAAATGTGAAGTATACTATATCGCTATCACTACACTCCCTGATAAAGAGTAATAAAATAAATAAAATATGATAAATAAAAATAGTGAGCTTATTTGATGGCTTTTATTTTTGTTTCATCAGTTCAAATAATATCTATATACATTTTTGATGATCTGCAACTTTTTAGAAATGAAACTTGCATGGAAAGTAGTATGAAGATTGTTAGCATAAATTTTTCTTTGCTGCAGGTAGAAGTCTTTCTGGCAGTGATAGGAATTCTACTGTAAATTCTGATAATATGTATAACCCATTTGGGCAACTGTGTGTCAGAAGCTATGGACATTTATTGAGCACAAAGTATATTACTCCATGTTTTAACCAGTTTGTTACTCTTTCCTGAACATGGAAGTAGTTAGTTAAAGCATTCAGCACTCTTGACTTTACTTCAGGGTGCTGAATCATTTAGTATGTCAGTCAACAACTGATAGGATTGGCAAAGACACTTTGTGATGGTTTAGCCCCTGCCGGGGTCTGAGACCACGCGGCCGCTGCCCCTCCCCCACAAAGGGAGTGAGATACAAAGCCCCGGGACTGAGATAAGGACAGGTTTAATACAGCAGTGCAATAGCAACACAACAAACAACAACAATAACAGTGATAACAATGAACAGAGCAAAGTATCTACCGATACAGCAAAGAGAGAACCGGCTGCGCCAACCCACGCGTCCACTGATTCTTCCTGTGCTCGAGATAGGATGTGATGTTAGCATGGCATATGAATAACCCAGCTAGAGCTTCCCCCCACTGTTGGGGAAACTTAACCCTGTCCTGGTTAAACCAGGACACACTTTTATTAAAAATAAATATTTCTAAATAAATTTAAATAAATAAGTTTAAATAAATAGTAAAATTTATTAAATAAATGTTTAAATAAATATTTATATTAAACTTCAATTTAGCATTGCTAGATATATGCAGAGATATTTGGGATTGGTTCCAGGAATCTTGCTATTAACTAAAATAAATATAGAAAAGATAGCTGCAAGTCTTTGGTGAGCAGTGCATTGCTGTAAGATGAGATTCTTGTTACCTATGCATTTGGATAGACATGCTTGAAAGTGATCTAGTCAGTGAAGACTTGAGGATAATAACCTATCATATTTAGAAATATCCCAGCAGTGTTTTAAAAGTAAATATAAAATTATGTTATAAATTACAAAAATACACTTCTGAATTTTACCTGAAATAAAGACTCTCGAAACCAGAGCTTAGTTTAGAGAGGAGATATTGCTCTGTTCTGTGCAGGGTGCTAGGTGGAAAGCTTCCACAAATCAAGCACCCCACACAAAAGAACTTCAAAGTATTTATACACTCCAAACTACATGATTACATATTTACTATAGTAATTATTGGTTAATTACTTATTGTTTCTATCCCTCATTGGTTAGTTACATGCTTGCTCTGATTTAAAGTTACAGTGGGGTTTTAATTTTCTGCACAAGCTGAAAGGGTGAGGGTCTTTATTCGGGCGGGGGTCTTAAACTGATTTATGTAAAACAATTTTAATGAGCTTCCATGTCCCAGGATGTTTCTCTTCTTCAAGGACGGTAGCTCCTGATTAGAGGTTCCTTACTAATTATTGTTGATGGTTTGTAGAACAGACTGACCTAGCTGATGCATCTAATCTGTCCTTGTATTTGATGAGAAACACTTGTATGGACAATAATACATACTCTGTGTCCTTGGGTGTGATGAGAAACATTTGTGGATCCTGCAATGTGCAATGAGAAGCAGTTTTGTGGCCTACGATTCCTGGTAAATAATACATTCTATCCCACAGGTAGCAAGCACATAAAATTTAATCAACTCTGAAAAAGGCCTCTTGCTCAGGGTAACACTAAAATACTTTGGTTGACCATATGGTGAGAAAAAAATAATACATGATAACCTTGCATTTATGTGTGCTATAGATTCTGTGCTTTATCTGTGCTTATAAGGAGAAAAGCTCTTGATGTGCATAAGGGCTTCATTTTTAGTCCCCTGAACTAAAAGATATTCTAGGGGTGCTTGAAGGCAATGGTGCTATAGAGATTCAGTATTTTTCACTGACATTTCCTTGTAAATAGCCTGAATTCAGATTGCTTGTAAATCTCATCTCCCCTTGCAGGAAGAGATCTAAAAACATCTTTAGAAATGACCCTGGGCCATGTGTTCAGCCTAATGCCAACCATTTGCTATCATCTCAAGGGCTAATGAGAAAAATAGAAGCTATTGTGCCTAGCACATTGTATTTCAGAGAGAGAATGCATATCAAAGTATACTTTCAACTGGAAAAATGCACCCTTTTTGAGTTGAGCTGTCCTTGATGGCCCTCTGTGAGAGACTGAAATGTCCTATGACTGTCTCAAAGCTTGCTTGTGTCTGTGCAAACCTCCAAGAGAAGCTGCTGCAGCCTGTGAATTGGTCTGGGGGATGTCACCCAGAGAAGCGGGAGTGTATTGAAGGATGCACCCCCCCACTTCTTTTCGGCTGCATTGTCCAGACTCTTTAGACAAGCCTCAAAGGGGCAGAAGTGTGCTGAGTTGCCCCATCCTGTAGCCATTTGTGGCTCTGTTGTGTAGGCCAGACCCCATACATGCATTGCCAATGAACTGACAAGAGGCAAAGGTTCCTGCCCTGAAGCCAGATGCAACAAAACCTGTGGGAAACTAAAGGTGGGCAGATATGCTAATCAGCGGATACGATGAACTTAAAAAGGCAGCAGAAAATTTTGCCTGGTGTGCACCCACCACCGAAGAACTGAAGACTGAGGACCAATGGGACGTCACTGGATCCATGGTGGTGACTATTCTTGCAGCCCTATCCCATATCCTTGCTTTATTTCCATCTTTTCCTTCCATTCTGTCCTATCGCTACCCCTTGTGAGAAACTGTGGACTAAGGTATTGTTTATTAAGATTTATGTTAAGCTCAATGTAAAGTTAGACGACAGAAATCACTCATGCAAACAACCACCGGACGCCGCCTGTGTGAGATAAGATAACTGCAATCGCTCACACAAACTGAACCAGATACTGCTCATGCAAGATAACCGCCAGATTTCCAGGAAGCGACAAGAAACAGGACAAGACAGCCCATATAAGGATATATGAGTGAGAGGTCAACTATGAGACAAAGAGGGAAGACTTCTTACTTCGTCCTCAACAAATACCAGGAGGCAGGAAACGACCCCCCCTAACAACAACTGAAGCATGCGCGGAGTACCTCCACTACCTCATGAGCACGGAAGTAAAGATGTATAAAAGGGGACTGTTTGAACTACTCAGCACGGCAGTTGGCGGAGCGCAGACTCCCCTGCCGTCCAGCGCTGTCTTTGCTCATATTCTACTTGCTATAATTAATAAAGAGTGAATTATAGTCCATTGTGGTCTCAATTTATAACAATTCCTGGTGCCGTGACTCGGATAAGGAACGGTGGGCTTCTGTCCTCCGGGGAGGCGCCCCGCGGCAATCCGCGGCCCCGCGACTGACAGCCTACCTCAACCTTACCGACGAACCTAAATTCTAGAATAGTGAGCAAAGGAGAAACCGGTAAAATCCCATAAAATTCTGTGCACGGGAGTCCGGACGAAGACGCAGGACGCGTAAGTATATTGCGAATTTGTTCGCAGGTTTGCTGTTCGGGCGGGACTGGGTTTCCTGGAATATAACGAATGAGAGGTTCGATATACTGAACCAAGCGAGTGTGGACTCTTAAGTACTGCGTTTCCCATCTCCCACGAGGGATTGGGCCAGGAACAAGGGGAGTGAGTGAGTGTATGTTTGTGGATATTCCAGAAGATGGGGGCGAAGGGCAGCAAGCCTTCGACTCCCATGGCAAGGGTACACACTGTACCTAAGAATACCCCTTTGGCATATGTCTTAGACAATTGGAGGTATTTCCCTGGAACCCTAGGGAAAGATAAGCAGAAAATGATAGAATACTGTACTAAGATATGGGGAGGGAAGAAGATTTCTAAAAATACCTTTTGGCCAGTCTATGGGTCAGAAGAAGATTGGGTAAGACAGCAATTAAACCTCTGGGTCAATAATAAAAAACCCCTTAAACCGGAGGAGAGTCAGTATGCGGAAGTATGGATAAAAAGACCGGGAGCTAAACTTTACCTACTGAATGAAGTAAAAACTAAACAAAAGAAAAAGCAGGAAGAGTTAGACGAAACCCTTCTAACCCCCCCTCCTTACATTCCTCCTCCTGCTCCCGCAGCCCCTCCCGAGGTCCCCAGAGCTCCCACTCCCCCACCGGAGTCGGAACAAGGGTCTTCCCCTCCTCCTAGACGCGTGACTAGAAGTCAAAAAGGGGCAGCTCAGATGTATCCTCTAAGGGAAATGCCCATGGGGGGACCTCAGCCTATGATTGGATATATTTCTATACCCCTAAACTCGGCTGACCTACGAGATTTTAAAAGAACCGAGATGGGAAACTTGATTGAGGACCCACTTGGAGTGGCAGAAAGATTAGATCAATTTTTGGGACCAAACCTTTATACTTGGGATGAGATGCAATCTATCCTTGGTCAATTATTTACTACCGAGGAAAGAGATATGATTAGACGAGCAGGAATGAGACTGTGGGATGTTCAGCATGCCCAGGGACCCCAAGCAGATATCAAATGGCCACTCCAAAGACCTAACTGGGATAATCAGGATCCGGTGCATAGAACTCATATGCAAGATCTGAGAACTATAGTAATTCAGGGGATTAGAGAAGCAGTACCCCGTGGCCAGAATATCAATAAAGCATTTAATGAAATGCAAAAGAAAGATGAGAGCCCTACTGAGTGGCTGGAACGACTGAGGAAAGTCCTTCAACTGTACTCTGGGGTAAATCCAGACGACCCTTTAGGGCAAGCGCTCCTAAAAACTCAGTTTGTAGCAAAATCATGGGAAGATATCAGAAAAAAGATTGAAAAGCTAGAAGACTGGCAAAATAGAGGGTTGGATGAATTATTGAGGGAAGCTCAGAAAGTCTACGTAAGGCGGGAAGAAGAGAGCAGCAAGCGACAAGTAAAAATGATGGTAGCAGCTGTCAGAGAGGATCGCAACGGGCGGACTGGTGAACACAGATCTGCTGGAATAAAACAAGGGAACACAGTAGTAAAGAAGGAACAGAGATGTTGTTTTTACTGTGGAAAGAAGGGACACATAAAGAAGAATTGCAGAGAAAGGATCAGAGATGAGGAAATATTGAAAGCAGAATAGGAGAGTCAGGGGCTCTATATTTTAGGGGACCGGAGTCATCATGAGCCCTTGATAAAGTTAAAAATAGGTCCCCATAAACAAGAGTTCACCTTTTTAGTAGACACAGGGGCTGAGAAATCGACTATTAGGCAAATACCTGAGGGATGTAAAGCTTCCCCTGAAAAAGTACAAGTAATAGGGGCAAAAGGAGAACCCTTTAAAGTAAGCAAAATCAAAAATGTGATATTCGAAACTGAAAATAAATTTGGAATGGGTGAACTCTTGCTCGTCCCTGAAGCAGAATTTAATCTGTTGGGACAGGATTTAATTGTTGAACTACAATGTGGAGAAGTATTATTTATAGATGGGTCATCACGAATAGTGGAAGGTAAACGATTGTCCGGATATGCCATCGTTAAGTTGGAAAAAGGAGAATTTAAGACAATAGAATCAGGCCCCCTGAGTGCCAGCTGGTCAGCTCAAGCCTGTGAGCTGTATGCATTGTGGAAAGCATTAGTGTCACTGAAGGGAAAGGATGGAACTATATATACAGACTCACGCTATGCGTTTGGAGTGGTACATACCTTTGGAAAAATATGGGAGGAAAGAGGATTTATTAACTCACAAGGAAAAGAATTGATACACCCGGAATTAATTCGGCGAGTTCTGGGGGCATTGAAAGTGCCGAATAAAATAGCAGTTGTACATATAAAGGGACACCAGCGAGGTACAAATTATCAAGTCAGGGGAAATAACGCAGCTGATATAGAAGCAAAACGAGTGGCAGGCAATTATAATACGATTTTGACTATACAACAAGTACCTGTTAGTAAAAATTTGAGTTTTGAGTCTGCAGAAAAGGAAAAACTAGAACAAATGGGAGCTAAGGAACAGGATAGTAAGTACGTATTACCAGATGGGAGAGAAGTCTTGCCGAAGGGCATAGCACTCGAAATATTTTCAAAAATACACAGTAAAACCCACTGGGGAACCCAGGCGTTAGTTGATCATTTCAATCAACAGTTTGCCTGTATAGGCGTATATAATATAGCAAAGACAGTCACAGCAGCCTGCGAGACCTGTCAAAAGGTTAATCGAAACAACACGAGACAAAAACCTCTTGGAGGACGTTCCCCAGCATACAGACCTTTCTCACACATACAAGTGGATTTTACTGAACTACCCAGAGTAGGGCGTTACAAATATTTATTAGTAATGGTGGATCATTTAACACATTATGTTGAGGCTTTTCCTACCTCCAAGGCAACTGCTAACCAGGTTACTAAGGTATTACTTGAACACATTATACCTAGATATGGAGTACCTGATGTAATCGACTCAGACAGAGGAACACATTTTGTGTCAAAAATTGTTAGAGATCTAGCAGAAAACTTGGGTATTAAGTGGGAATACCATACGCCATGGCATCCACAAAGTTCGGGAAAAGTTGAAAGGATGAATGGAGAAATCAAAACTATTTTGACTAAATTAATGATAGAAACCAAACTATCATGGATTAAGTGCCTACCCATGGCACTATTAATACTCAGAACCAGACCCCGAGCAGATATAGGAATATCAGCGTTTGAGATGGTATATGGAATGTCCTATAGAATTGAAAGTCCACAAACAAATGTTTTAATTCGAGATCGTGTAATTAATGAATATGTTTCACAATTAGCAGAGCATCGTAACAAACTTTGGGAACATGGACTGATTGTGCAACGACCCCCATTGGACTTAAAAATTCACACTTTCAAACCGGGGGACTGGATATTAGTTAAAACATGGAAAGAAGAAACCCTAAAACCCAATTGGGAGGGACCTTATCTTGTTTTGCTTACAACAGAAACAGCTGTCCGGACTGCTGAGCGTGGATGGACTCATGCCAGTCGCGTTAAAGGCCCAGTGACAAGACCCCACTGGAAAGTAATCAGTACTCCAGGTGACACCAAGATAACCCTGAAAAGATAAAGACTTTGCTTGATCATTTTGTCGCATTACCTTTTGGTATAAAGTGTGTATTGTTGTTTATATTCGCAATAATTATTTCTCTCTTCGTATATTATATATGGAAGCATACAAAATGTACTAAAGGAAATTGTTAAACTCATGCAACCACACAATATTGAATATAGAAAATATGTTGATATAAATAATATAAACACTCTAGATATACGAATTAAGTGTAATAATTTGAACTGCAATTGTTATCCGTTTGCTTGTTCCAAGTGTATGGTATGCCAGGATAAATGGTGGACTCACTGTGAATGTGGATACCCTTCAATAGGGGTTTGCACACAATGTTGGAAAATCCAAAGAACTCTCACTGAGTGAAAATCAAAGCAATTAGAGTCTAAACAAGAAATTATTTAAGAATCCCATGAGTGGTGGGAAATTTTTGCCAAAGGAATAAACCCTCAATATTATTGTTACTATTCCAACGAACCAATCCCCTTTGTAACTGAAATCTTGGCTATAAAGTGTAAGAAGGGAAGTACCAACTGTGCCTTGCCTCATCCCATTAGTTAAAGCTGTAAAGTGGGAAGCCTATATAAACAGGCAGAAAGCCCGAAACAGCTGTTCTCCTGAAGAATTCCCTTGCTGCCGAGAAGATGGTACACCCCGTGGCTCGAAGCAACCGAGTCGACGGGCGAGGCAGAGGAGGAACAAACTGTGGAGAAAAGAATCAGAACAATGGGACACAAAAGCAACAATGGCCAAACTTCCCCAGGGATGATAAAAATATACTTAAATTGGCAAAATTGACAGACACCTTTTTTTTCTGGTGTACCGCTAGTTTTGTTATTGATAATAACCCAAGCAAATGGAAACCCCCATGAACCAATGCTCTGGAAACTATATAATTTACAGGAATCTAGACTAATACAAAACCAGACCTCTCCGGGAAATTGGAATTTTACTGTCCAATTAGTCTCAATGATTCCGGTCGATATCCAGAGAGGCTGGGAGGCGACGGAAGCCAACTCCAAAGCCTTCTATGTGTGTCCAGCTTCCAATCCTGGAAAGAGTTATTGCAACTATCCAGGCCATTTTTATTGCGGTTATTGGGGTTGCGAGACAATAGCCTCAGACTGGCCAACAAAAGGAGATAAATATATAAGTATCACTTGGGGACCTCCAGGTTGCATTCCACCACAACATGGATCTGACGGCTCCGGGGTCTGGGGATCTGTAAGGGGGGGGAAATCATCTCCATCAGAATGCGACAGAATAGAAATTGAAGTTAAACAACCAGAAGATGACACATGGTTAATTGGCCGTACCTGGGGAATTAGATATTGGGAACCTGGAGCAGATAGAGGAAGCTTTTTCAAAATAATAAAAGAAAGGATACCCCACGATCCTTTACCAGTAGGACCAAATCCGGTCCTGAATCCACCCACTTTCTCTAAAAAAAGGTTGTCCCCGTGAACATCGCAACCTCTTCCCCAGACTCCTTCTTGAAAACAGCTAATGGTACCATGACTGAATTCTCCTTATCCAGGGATTTAAAGTTGTTAGAATCCAAAGACCCTTTATGGAATCTAATGCAAGCCTCTTATCGTACCCTTAATGAAAGCAAACCAAATTTAACTGAAGAATGCTGGTTATGTTATAATATTAGACCACCATATTTTGAGGCAATTGGAAAACCAGGAAGGATTCGATGGTCTAATGGTTCAAACCCACGAGAATGTCCATGGGATGGCCGGAGGAATCATACGCAAGGAATTACTATTCAATTAGTAACGGGTCAAGGAAAATGTATAGGTACAGTGCCCGAAAAGTATCAGCCTTTATGCAACCGAACAGTCACTAATATCAATATAGAGAAACACAAAAATCAAAAGGACAAATGGGCTATCCCGACACCAGGAGCTAAATGGGTTTGTTCAGACATCGGAATAACGCCTTGTCTATCTCTAAACGTGTTTAATCAATCTCAGTTTTGCGTGCAGGTAATTATTGTTCCTCGTCTAATCTATCACACCTCGGAAGAAATATTGCACCACTTTGAGGGAGACCGGAATAGACAAAAACGAGAACCAATTACAGCGGTAACCCTAGCTACACTACTGATAGCGGGTGGAGTTGGAGCAGGCACAGGTATAGCCTCTCTAGTACAAGGTCAGGAATTACAAAGTTTGCAAATGGCTGTAGATGAGGATTTAGCAAAAATAGAACAATCTATCCAAAATTTAGCCACTTCAGTAAAGTCTTTATCAGAAGTAGTACTACAAAATAGAAGAGGATTAGACCTATTGTTTTTGAAGGAAGGAGGGTTATGTGTAGCTCTCAGTGAAGAATGTTGTTCTTTTGCTGACCATACGGGAGTCGTCCAAGACACCATGTCCGAACTTCAGAAAAGGTTAGACCAACGTAGAAAGGATCGTGAAGCGGGCAGGTCATGGTATGAAAACTGGTTTAATGTTTCACCTTGGCTAACCACTTTGTTGTCGGCTTTAGCAGGACCGCTTATTATGTTGATCCTGGGACTTATATTTGGGCCTTGTATATTACGCTATATTTTTCATTTTATTAAAGAACGGTTTGACGCAGCTAAATTGCTTATTTTAACCTCGAGAGTAGAATATGAAAGTGTATCTAATAATGAAGATGAAAATTATTGTGAATGTATTATGCCACGCGAAAATCATTATTGTGAGTGCTATAATAAATGTCGAAATTGTGAAAAAGAAATTGTTTACAAGAATGAAGATGAAAGTAGCACCTAATAAACAATAGGATAAAAAGAAAAAGGGGGGATTGTGAGAAACTGTGGACTAAGGTATTGTTTATTAAGATTTATGTTAAGCTCAATGTAAAGTTAGACGACAGAAATCACTCATGCAAACAACCACCGGACGCCGCCTGTGTGAGATAAGATAACTGCAATCGCTCACACAAACTGAACCAGATACTGCTCATGCAAGATAACCGCCAGATTTCCAGGAAGCGACAAGAAACAGGACAAGACAGCCCCATATAAGGATATATGAGTGAGAGGTCAACTATGAGACAAAGAGGGAAGACTTCTTACTTCGGCCTCAACAAATACCAGGAGGCAGGAAACGACCCCCCCAACAACAACTGAAGCATGCGCGGAGTACCTCCACTACCTCATGAGCACGGAAGTAAAGATGTATAAAAGGGGACTGTTTGAACTACTCAGCACGGCAGTTGGCGGAGCGCAGACTCCCCTGCCGTCCAGCGCTGTCTTTGCTCATATTCTACTTGCTATAATTAATAAATAGTGAATTATAGTCCATTGTGGTCTCAATTTATAACACCCTCTTCACCTTTTTAATAATAAAAACCTGTTTTGGGTATACGGCATTTGACCTTGTTTGTGTCTTAATCTCGCTCTTGGGATCATATCGAAACCTCCCTGACATTGGATTGGGACACCCTCTAAAACAAAATTTACAGTGATGCATTTGGCTTCAAGTATGGCCTTGAGGCTACTTCTGCCCAGCAATAAGGATATCACCAAAAATGTCTTCATTTTGTAAGGGAAAGAATGTTGTTTTCGCATAATAAGCCCGATGGGAAGGGCAGGAGCGATTCACCAAAGCAATCAGCGAGAGCAATTCACAACCATTGAAATCCCTGGCCTAGGGCTAGAAGGCAAGTGGTCTTTTTGTCAACTGTGATGACCCAGTACTTGGAACTGGCTTTAGATGGATGCAGATACCGAAAGACTTGGGGCGAACTTTTCCATCTTAGTACGCTTGCGTGATGAGCTCATGCATATTAACTTCTCCGCCCTGGAGAAAGCCAAGGTTCATTTCCATGAACATGCCAGGTATGAACACAGACATGAAGGGGCGTATCGGTAGGCGGTTTGGGAAGTCTGTACACCCTGTAGTACTCAGCCAATGAGGAATCAGGGGAGGGAACTGGCGGTTGGGAGAAAGGGATATAAACCATTGCATGATGGCTGGTAGGCGCGTCCACTTGATGGGGGCACCCGGTCTTGCAAGAACGTAATAAAGAGTGAGTGCTTCACACCGCATCCTGTCTGAGCTACGGATAATTGGCAACTAAGCATTTCTCACACACGTTTGCTATCTGTGATGGGGAAGCGGTATAGAGACCCACGGCCAGCTTGATAATCCCAAAGGTCCCCCACAAACCCAGCAGTGACTTAAATTGAAGGTTTTACTTATAGTCTTTGTTAATAAAACAAACTCATTATTTTCAAAGGGATCATATGAGTTGGTAGCATTTTGACTCCTTTTAGCTATTATGAGGCTAACATACACAGTGAGGAGAAAAAGCCAGCTACCATAGTGAGGTCCGGTATGGCACATTTTTCTGTTTACCCCTGGACCCATTGGGTTGCTGCCAACGGTCGGGTTCGTGTCTTCTTAACAGCAAAAATGGAGGCCAATCCGGTCTTGCCCTCACTTGGACTTATCCTCAGCTTTTCCCTCACTCCCTTTTACTTTTTTTTTTTCCTAATTCCTTTGTTCAACTGATTTATGTTTTTATGCAAAACAGTCTAAAACCAAAAATCATAGGTATTACAACTTTTTAACATGTACATACACACACAACTTTTTAACATATGTACCTACACACAGGGTTCATGTAGATGATTCAGGACCTCACTGCTATTGGTGTCACTTGGTCTGTTTTAATAAGTCCAGTCTTATTTTAGCTCCATCATATTTGAAGCTTCAGATCTCCAGGTGCTGACTCGATCTTCCAGTTGGGTTCACCTGTAACTGGTCCTTTTACCCTGGAAATATGAGTCCATCCTCTTTCAGCAGTTCTTACAGCTGTCTCCGTAGTCAATAATACCAGGAATGGTCCTTCCCATCTAGGAGATAAGCTTTCCTCCTTCCAAGTTTTGATCATTACTTTATCTCCAGGTTGTATTTTGTGTACTGCAAATCCTAAAGGAGTTGTCTGGGCTAACATTCTTTTTATTCTTAATTCTTTTAGGTTTTTCTCAATAGTTTTAATATATTGTTGAATCCTCATGTCTTCTATTAATGGATGCCCTAAAGGCATACCTTGGGAATATGGCATCCCATATAACATCTCAAAAGGTGAGAGGCCTGTCTCTGAATTTGGCATAGTCCTAATATGAAGTAAGGCTAAGGGTGAGCATTTAATCCATGAGAATTTGGTTTCTATCATTAATTTAGGTAACTGTTGTTTCAAGGTTTGATTCATTCGCTCTACCCGTCTACAACTTTGTGGATGCCATGGAGTGTGATATTCCCAAGTGATGCCCAGAGCTTCTGTATTTAACTTTATAATTTTTGATGTAAAATGAGTACCCTGATCCGAATCAAATACTTTTACAATTCCAAATCATGGTATAATTTGTTCCAATATTATTTTAGCTACTGACTGGGCAGTCGCTCTGGTGGTAGGAAAAGCTTCTATCCAGTGAGTTAATTGATCTACTATTACCAGTAAATATTTGCATCTCCTAACTTTCGGTAGTTCTGTGAAATCTATTTGGATCCTTTCATTCATTGCAGAAATTGTTTTGCTGGTAGAAATACATGACATACATTCAGTTTTCTCAAACATATTGATTTTAGGGTCATATTCATTAACATTTGTGTCACCAGGTAAAAGATCAGAGTGCCTGCTTTTTATCCATGATGTGCCATTAATGGTATGCACTGAACAGCTATCAAGATCTTTCTTATTGTTTGTGGCTCAAATACTTAACTGGTTTTCATTAATCTCTTCTACACTGTACCTATCACCCAAAAGTTTTGTTTCAATTCTGGTCTGGTTTGCAGAGTCCTCTGCAATTCTCCTTGTATCCCTATTGTCTAGAAGGATCCACTTCCCATTCACCACAGTGGTCCCCAATTTTTGAATTTCGGTTAACGCCTGAGGGTTATATATCTTTTTCCCATAATCTACTTCTTGTTTCATTACATATAAACAACCTTTGAATTCAATTCAGTTTGTTCTAGATCAGGTCTTATCTTTGTTTGTAATTCTATTACTTCAATGCAACTGTGACTTAATTCACCCCTAGGATCTCCATATAAAAATTGAGTAGGATTTTGAGCACCGGTTACTCTCAGTTCTAATTCTGGTGCTTCCATTAAGATATTTCATATTTCAATAGTCGACTATCAGTGAGCCATTTCTCAGCCTTTTGCTGCAGTACCCCACGCACATCATGAGGGGAAAACACTGTAATAATCGCTCCAAAAGTCACCTTTCCTGCCTCTTCAATCAGTAAGGCTGCTGCCACTAAAGATTGTAAGTATGTTGGCCAGCCCCTGCTTAAGGGATCTAATAATTCTGAAAAATATCCAATTGGTCTCTTACTTCCAGCCTAATCTTGGGGCAGAACCCCATAAGCAGTTTGATTTGAGGTAGTTATAAATAATTGAAAAGGCTTTTTAACATCCAACAAACTTAACACTGGAGGCTCAGCCAGTGTTTCTTTTAGTTTCTGAAACTTATTTTCATCTCTTCTAACACGCACCTCCTGCGCTTCTCTTAACAATTCCTGTAGACCCCGCTCTTGCCAATCATCAAATTTTTCTAACTTCTTTCTAATATCTCCCCATAATTTGGTCACGAATTAAGTTTTTAATAAAGCCTCCCCCACCGGGATGCATGCAGGGTCTACTCCCGAATACATTTGTTTTTTTTTTTTTTTTTTCCTCCTCGCTCTCTGCTTTATTCCCCGGCCGGGCTCCTCTAGCACCGCGCTCAGACCGCAGCGCTCGGCGCAGCCCCCGCGGGGGTGCAGCCGCCGTCGGGCCCCTCCCTGCGGTGCCGCGGGGGGGCCGAGTCCTGGCGTGGGGTCGTGCCGCGGTCCTAGGGGCCGCCCGCCGCCGCCAACGCCTTCCCAAACCTCTGCCCCACTATTTTCTAATTGTTTCTGCTTTTCTCGATTACGGGTTCGGCTGCTGGTGGAGGGGAAGGAGCGCTAGGTTTTGGTTCCTCATCCAGCAGTTTAAGATACAACCCCTTTGTTTTCTGTGCATAGGCCTCAATCCATAGGCGACAATACCCAGTCAATCCCAAAAACTCTCTTAATTCTTTCTTAGTTCCAGGGAGCGGTAATTATCCCTTGAATCCCTTCGGGATTTATTTTTCGCTTTCCTTCTGTAATTAAATGGCCCAAATACTTAACTTCATTTTCTATATATTGGAGTTTGGCCTTTGAGACCCTTAACCCTTGTTTTCCCAGAAAATTAAGGAGTCCATCTGTGGCTATTTTCACCTCAGACCGCTCCTCCCCTGAGAGTAAAATGTCATCCACATACTGTAGTAACATGGCCCCTTCAGGTGGCTTAAATTGTTCCAGAGTTTGTTCTAATATCTGCCCAAATAAATTAGGGGATTCTGTAAATCCTTGAGGTAGAACAGTCCACCTCAACTGTTGTTTGCGCCCTGTCTGGGCATCTTCCCATTCAAAGGCAAATAAATCCCTACTTTCTGGATCTAATGGGCAAGCCCAAAAAGCATCCTTTAAGTCTATAACACTGAACCATCTGTGTCCATGTGGTATTTTACTCATCAGAGTATATGGGTTTGGTACCACAGGATATCTCTTTTTGACTATTTCATTTACTTTTTTTTTTTTTTTTTTTGAAGTCTTGTACCAATCGATAAGAACCATCCATTTTTCGAATTGGCAAAATGGGGTTGTTGAAAGGGGACATACAGGGTTCCAGCAGTTCATCCTTGAGCAACCCCTTTGTTTTCTGTCATACTATGTCATGTCCATCTAATAAGGTAATTTTTTTAAGGGAGGGGTTTTTAGTCCTCCCCTATTACCCTCTTTGACCCACACGATGGGGTTTATATCTACCTCATCTTTCTCTGTCAGAGTATTCATAGTAATAGTCATACACATTCCTTATAAGTGTGGATTTGTAATCCTAGTCGTATAACCAAATCCCGGCCCAGCAGATTACTGCCTGCCTTTGGGAGATATAACAGTTGTCTCACAACTGTCCTTTTTTTTTTTTTTTTTTTTTTTTTTAAATACAGAAACCGTAAACCCTTCCCCTTTTATGCTGGCCACCGACGCCCATTGGTCCGATAACTCCAACCCCAAGGGAATATAATTAAAGAAGTCTTGCTTGCCCCGGTATCACTCCCGGGGTCCCACCCTCCAATTTATCAAGGGCTCTTGGTGGGATTTATAGCTAAAGAGCCCCTGACTGCTCTATTCTGTCTTCAAAGTTCATGATTGGAATTACTTTAACTCTGGGCATTCTCTCTCAAAATGCCCCAGTCTCCCACAACGATAGCTTCTGGAGGCTTTTCATCCCCAGTTTCTTCCCGTTCCTCCTGTTCCACCTTTAAGGTAAAAAGGTGTTCAGTCCTTTGTTGGACCCAACAGGGGGTGTAGTCAGACTCCTCTTGTGAAAAAGGGGTCTTTGAACTCACATAGAAGTTTAAGTCTTGACATAACCAGTTCTTAGTTGACCCATATTTTGGCCAAAAAGCCTTACGTCCCAAAATGGGCTCCTTTGTCCACACAAAAACACAATAATGTGTCATTTTCTTTTTGTCCTTCCCCTTGTATTCGGAACGTTCCTTCATCGTATCAACATTCTCCCCAATGGACTGTACGGGGGAATGTTTTCAGGGACCTTCCCTGAATTCCCGCTAAGCTTAGTCTTTTTGTTCCCCATTTTTTTTCCCGAGACTTCTGGTCGTTTTCCTCGCGGCACAGCAGAGCCGCCACTGCGGACTCTGCCCTCAGCCCGTACTGACGTACGGCTTACTCGCTCCCACCCACCAGAATCTCCCAGACCACCAAGGCAGTACTTAACAGTCCAATTTTCTTACCTTGGTCCGTGCACAAGAGTTGCCTGGTCTAACAGCGCTTTCCAAAGTTCCTCTTTTTTTTTTTTTATCCTTTTGCCCCCAGTGGTTCACAAGGCCTGTCTATATTATCAGTCTCAGGATCTCAGTCGGTCCCCGTGGAGTCACCGTCGATGATTCGCGAGACCGTTGAAATCAACAGGGCGCGCCTCCTCGCCCTCAACGGCGGAGACTCCCAGGCGACGACTTCGATCCCGGACGAGCCCCCAAATTGTGAGAAAAGCTCAGTTGCCAATTATCCGTAGCTCAGACAGGATGCGGTGTGAAGCACTCACTCTTTATTACGTTCTTGCAAGACCGGGCGCCCCCATCAAGTGGACGCGCCTACCAGCCATCATGCAATGGTTTATATCCCTTTCTCCCAACCGCCAGTTCCCTCCCCTGATTCCTCATTGGCTGAGTACTACAGGGTGTACAGACTTCCCAAACCGCCTACCGATACGCCCCTTCATGTCTGTGTTCATACCTGGCATGTTCATGGAAATGAACCTTGGCTTTCTCCAGGGCGGAGAAGTTAACATGCATGAGCTCATCACGCAAGCCTACTAAGATGGAAAAGTTCGCCCCAAGTCTTTCGGTATCTGCATCCATCTAAAGCCAGTTCCAAGTACTGGGTCATCACAGTTGACAAAAAGACCACTTGCCTTCTAGCCCTAGGCCAGGGATTTCAATGGTTGTGAATTGCTCTCGTTGATTGCTTTGGTGAATTGCTCCTGCCCTTCCCATCGGGCTTATTATGCGAAAACAACATTCTTTCCCTTACAAAATGAAGACATTTTTGGTGATATCCTTATTGCTGGGCAGAAGTAGCCTCAAGGCCATACTTGAAGCCAAATGCATCACTGTAAATTTTGTTTTAGAGGGTGTCCCAATCCAATGTCAGGGAGGTTTCGATATGATCCCAAGAGCGAGATTAAGACACAAACAAGGTCAAATGCCGTATACCCAAAACAGGTTTTTATTATTAAAAAGGTGAAGAGGGGTAGCGATAGGACAGAATGGAAGGAAAAGATGGAAATAAAGCAAGGATATGGGATAGGGCTGCAAGAATAGTCACCACCATGGATCCAGTGACGTCCCATTGGTCCTCAGTCTTCAGTTCTTCGGTGGTGGGTGCACACCAGGCAAAATTTTCTGCTGCCTTTTTAAGTTCATCGTATCCGCTGATTAGCATATCTGCCCACCTTTAGTTTCCCACAGGTTTTGTTGCATCTGGCTTCAGGGCAGGAACCTTTGCCTCTTGTCAGTTCATTGGCAATGCATGTATGGGGTCTGGCCTACACAACAGAGCCACAAATGGCTACAGGATGGGGCAACTCAGCACACTTCTGCCCCTTTGAGGCTTGTCTAAAGAGTCTGGACAATGCAGCCGAAAAGAAGTGGGGGGGTGCATCCTTCAATACACTCCCGCTTCTCTGGGTGACATCCCCCAGACCAATTCACAGGCTGCAGCAGCTTCTCTTGGAGGTTTGCACAGACACAAGCAAGCTTTGAGACAGTCATAGGACATTTCAGTCTCTCACAGAGGGCCATCAAGGACAGCTCAACTCAAAAAGGGTGCATTTTTCCAGTTGAAAGTATACTTTGATATGCATTCTCTCTCTGAAATACAATGTGCTAGGCACAATAGCTTCTATTTTTCTCATTAGCCCTTGAGATGATAGCAAATGGTTGGCATTAGGCTGAACACATGGCCCAGGGTCATTTCTAAAGATGTTTTTAGATCTCTTCCTGCAAGGGGAGATGAGATTTACAAGCAATCTGAATTCAGGCTATTTACAAGGAAATGTCAGTGAAAAATACTGAATCTCTATAGCACCATTGCCTTCAAGCACCCCTAGAATATCTTTTAGTTCAGGGGACTAAAAATGAAGCCCTTATGCACATCAAGAGCTTTTCTCCTTATAAGCACAGATAAAGCACAGAATCTATAGCACACATAAATGCAAGGTTATCATGTATTATTTTTTTCTCACCATATGGTCAACCAAAGTATTTTAGTGTTACCCTGAGCAAGAGGCCTTTTTCAGAGTTGATTAAATTTTATGTGCTTGCTACCTGTGGGATAGAATGTATTATTTACCAGGAATCGTAGGCCACAAAACTGCTTCTCATTGCACATTGCAGGATCCACAAATGTTTCTCATCACACCCAAGGACACAGAGTATGTATTATTGTCCATACAAGTGTTTCTCATCAAATACAAGGACAGATTAGATGCATCAGCTAGGTCAGTCTGTTCTACAAACCATCAACAATAATTAGTAAGGAACCTCTAATCAGGAGCTACCGTCCTTGAAGAAGAGAAACATCCTGGGACATGGAAGCTCATTAAAATTGTTTTACATAAATCAGTTTAAGACCCCCGCCCGAATAAAGACCCTCACCCTTTCAGCTTGTGCAGAAAATTAAAACCCCACTGTAACTTTAAATCAGAGCAAGCATGTAACTAACCAATGAGGGATAGAAACAATAAGTAATTAACCAATAATTACTATAGTAAATATGTAATCATGTAGTTTGGAGTGTATAAATACTTTGAAGTTCTTTTGTGTGGGGTGCTTGATTTGTGGAAGCTTTCCACCTAGCACCCTGCACAGAACAGAGCAATATCTCCTCTCTAAACTAAGCTCTGGTTTCGAGAGTCTTTATTTCAGGTAAAATTCAGAAGTGTATTTTTGTAATTTATAACATAATTTTATATTTACTTTTAAAACACTGCTGGGATATTTCTAAATATGATAGGTTATTATCCTCAAGTCTTCACTGACTAGATCACTTTCAAGCATGTCTATCCAAATGCATAGGTAACAAGAATCTCATCTTACAGCAATGCACTGCTCACCAAAGACTTGCAGCTATCTTTTCTATATTTATTTTAGTTAATAGCAAGATTCCTGGAACCAATCCCAAATATCTCTGCATATATCTAGCAATGCTAAATTGAAGTTTAATATAAATATTTATTTAAACATTTATTTAATAAATTTTACTATTTATTTAAACTTATTTATTTAAATTTATTTAGAAATATTTATTTTTAATAAAAGTGTGTCCTGGTTTAACCAGGACAGGGTTAAGTTTCCCCAACAGTGGGGGGAAGCTCTAGCTGGGTTATTCATATGCCATGCTAACATCACATCCTATCTCGAGCACAGGAAGAATCAGTGGACGCGTGGGTTGGCGCAGCCGGTTCTCTCTTTGCTGTATCGGTAGATACTTTGCTCTGTTCATTGTTATCACTGTTATTGTTGTTGTTTGTTGTGTTGCTATTGCACTGCTGTATTAAACCTGTCCTTATCTCAGTCCCGGGGCTTTGTATCTCACTCCCTTTGTGGGGGAGGGGCAGCGGCCGCGTGGTCTCAGACCCCGGCAGGGGCTAAACCATCACAAAGTGTCTTTGCCAATCCTATCAGTTGTTGACTGACATACTAAATGATTCAGCACCCTGAAGTAAAGTCAAGAGTGCTGAATGCTTTAACTAACTACTTCCATGTTCAGGAAAGAGTAACAAACTGGTTAAAACATGGAGTAATATACTTTGTGCTCAATAAATGTCCATAGCTTCTGACACACAGTTGCCCAAATGGGTTATACATATTATCAGAATTTACAGTAGAATTCCTATCACTGCCAGAAAGACTTCTACCTGCAGCAAAGAAAAATTTATGCTAACAATCTTCATACTACTTTCCATGCAAGTTTCATTTCTAAAAAGTTGCAGATCATCAAAAATGTATATAGATATTATTTGAACTGATGAAACAAAAATAAAAGCCATCAAATAAGCTCACTATTTTTATTTATCATATTTTATTTATTTTATTACTCTTTATCAGGGAGTGTAGTGATAGCGATATAGTATACTTCACATTTGCTAGCAGCCATGGTTACCACACATATGGGGACAATTATGAGGTTTTGAAACCTGGTCAAGCAAGACTTTGAAGTGTGGTCAAGTTGACTTTGATTTTCGATAAGAAGTTCATCAAAAACAAGCTTTGATCTCCAAACCCTAGAAAATAAGCAGAACATGCTGGATCATAAAGAGAATGTCTGGGATTGTGTTGAGGATGAGTTATTTGACAACCTGGCAAAGTGACTATTCACTTACTTATCTTGGCAACGAAGCTTAACTTTTGAGTGTCCTGACAGTGAACTACCTCCATTATAATACTAAAAAACACACCCACAGGTCAAAGAGACCCCTGCCCAGGTTAAGACCCTTCCCCTGAGCATGCAGAGTAGTCAAAGCATTATGGAAGCCATATAATTGTATGGTAATCACTAACCAATCAGTATCTAATAGGCGTGTTTGGAAAAGCACTAACCTCTGATTTTTGTGTATAGAAGAAGCACGAAAACCTGCTGTTGGGGTGCTTGATTTGTGGAAAAGTCCACTGAGCACCCAGGTCTGAATAAATACAATATCTCTCCTCAGTGTGTTAAGATTGGGCTATGGCACGCTGGGCACGAATCCACTTTTTGGGTAACAATAGGACAAGGGGCAATGGTTTTAAACTGACAGAGGGGAGATTTAGATGAGATCTAAGGCAGAAATTCTTCCCTGTGAGGGTGGGGAGGCCCTGGCACAGGTTGCCCAGAGAAGCTGTGGCTGCCCCCTCCCTGGAAGGGTTCAAGGCCAGGTTGGACGGGACTTTGGACAACCTGGGCCAGTGGAAGGTGTCCCTGCCCAGGGCAGGGGGGTTGGAACTGGATGGGCTTTAAGATCCCTTCCAACACAAACCAGTCTGTGATTTTATGATTTCCATCTGGGTAGGTATTTTCTGAAGCCCATGCAGCAAGTGGCAGCTGAGTAACCATTGCAGTGTGGCTGCACTGTGTCTGCAGTGTAGTGGGGTCCGGTCCTGACCAGGGGTCCCATGTGGGCCCAGCCCTGCCTGCACGCACTGTGTGGTGCCACACTGTGCTGGGTTTGCATGTGTTGTGGGGGGTTTTGGTAGCAGGGGAGGGGACTACAGCAGTGGCCCCTGTGAGAAGCTGCTCGAAGCTCCCCGGGCTCCGATTTGGACCCACCTCTGGGCAAGGCCGAGCCAATTAGCGACGGTGGCTGCGCCTCTGCGGTACCGTATTTAAGAAGGGGAACCTGGGAGGAGTTGTGAGGAGTGGTGAGGGAACTACCTATGCAAACACTGAGGTCAGTGGAAGAAAGAAGGAAGGGCAGCGGTGTGGCAATTGAGGCACGGACTCTCCATTGAAGTGCAGAAGGAAAGACCCTTTATTCTTACTGTAAGGGAAAGAATGTTGTTTTCACATAATAAGCCCGATGGGAAGGGCAGGAGCGATTCACCAAAGCAATCAGCGAGAGCAATTCACAACCATTGAAATCCCTGGCCTAGGGCTAGAAGGCAAGTGGTCTTTTTGTCAACTGTGATGACCCAGTACTTGGAACTGGCTTTAGATGGATGCAGATACCGAAAGACTTGGGGCGAACTTTTCCATCTTAGTAGGCTTGCGTGATGAGCTCATGCATGTTAACTTCTCCGCCCTGGAGAAAGCCAAGGTTCATTTCCATGAACATGCCAGGTATGAACACAGACATGAAGGGGCGTATCGGTAGGCGGTTCGGGAAGTCTGTACACCCTGTAGTACTCAGCCAATGAGGAATCAGGGGAGGGAACTGGCGGTTGGGAGAAAGGGATATAAACCATTGCATGATGGCTGGTAGGCACATCCACTTGATGGGGGCGCCTGGTCTTGCAAGAACATAATAAAGAGTGAGTGCTTCACACCGCATCCTGTCTGAGCTACGGATAATTGGCAACTGAGCGTTTCTCACAATTTAAATATGAAGAGCCTTACGCAAGGCAAGATGACAGACCATCCTTTTCTAGGATGCTCCCTGCGATCAGCTGTGTATGTTATGCTGATGTGGGGCTTATAGTCACCCAAGCCTCCTTGTTTCTGCAAGACCCCATGAACCTGGCCAACGATTATTTTAGTATAAGATTTGAAAATAAAACTGGAAAACTCAAGTCATGTAAGCTTGGCATCCTCCAGCATGTCCTGGCCACTTTCCTCCCTGGTGGAACACAGATAAGGGAGGGCAGAGAGAAGATTAGAGAATATGGATGTGGTGATGTTGTAAAAGGATAAAAGAGCAAGAACTTATCAAAAGACAAAAAGCCAATGTTTCTCATCTGATCTGCAGCTCAGAATCGAAGTTTTGTTTTGTAACCAGGATCACTATTGCTATAAGCAAATTTATGGTTGCTTAGTTCTACAGTAGAACTACTGTATTGTTAAGATTTATGACCAACAGAATGGTGATCTGAAACCATGCTGTAGAAAGTACCTATTTTTGTGTCCTTTATGTGTACTTAGCTCATTATAATATGAAAGCCACACCTCTGTAGCTTAAGTTAGTTACCCACCTCTTCATGAAACCCCTCACCCTTTGAGCATGCGTATGTTAATCAGTAGATACTGTGACTTTAAATGAAAGCGAGGAATAAAACTAGCCAATAGATGATATTGTGATAAAATACTAACTAGTAGTTATGTATAGAGGCATGCGTTTGTGTGTTCAGAAACAAATAAATATGGTGTGTGTTTGTAACTCGGTGTGCTGGCCACTTTGGATGCCTAGCACCCTTTTCTGCACAGAACTGCAATACAAATATCTCAACTCTGTGTGTTAATTGGCTCTTTGCACACCAGGTGAAGAACCCTGGTTTTGGGACAACATTCTGGCAACCCAGATGGGACAGCCACGAGGCCTTTCATGGATCATCTTGCCGCACCAGACAGCAGAGAATCAGACCAGACGGGACTCCAGCACACACCGACCTGTTGATCAGGGACTCCTCTGGATCCCCTCTGGTGTTGGGCAGTGAGCAACTCAAAGGTGCAACACTGAAGAGATATTTGTGCCAGGGCCAAAGGGGGGTGGATTCCTGGATTGGTGAGTGTCCT